>NW_020862228.1:0-51768 GCF_003713205.1 Coffea eugenioides | reverse complement strand
TTTTCTTTTCCTCAACTTAATAATTTAACAAAAATAATAGTAAAACTAAATAAAAACAACAATTTTAATTACAAACACATCAAAGTAAACAAACTAAAATAACAAAATTACCATTTTCGATTTTTCTTTCATTTTCATCATTTTTCATCAGTCCCTGTCTGGTGTTTTGTGGTAGTGTTACTACCAAATATTACCGATTTAATAAGACAATCAAAAATAAAAACTATAAAAAATCTTAGTAAAGTCATAGTGAGAGTTGAACTAAAATAACAGTTAGTTAGAAATCAAGAAAATTTAGCAATATAAGAGAAGTGTACAAAATGAGAGAATAAAAATAATTCATTATCCTTACTATTAAAAGAGATTTAATATTCAACAAGAGCTATTAAGAGAGTACGACCGCACAAGTATAAAGAATATATGCACAAAATTATATTAAATTATTCGTGAAAACAGGATACCTAATGAAAATTAATGTTAGTAATAAATTCTGATAGGAGATGTAATTGCGGCGAGGATGTGTGGGAAATGAGATTAATGCGAACATATCAAAAATATTTTAAAAATAATTTTTATTGGAAGTCTCACAGTTTGCCCCTCTATGTTTGAGTTTTGACAAAATACTTGAGACAAAAGAAGAGACACCAAAATACTTACCGTCGTATTCGGCACTGCAAAATAATTTTGACGGATAGGAATTTTAAAAACGGGACTGACCCGAACGAGGAACTTAAAACGGGACTGACCCCCGAACAGGGAATTTAAAACGGACTGACATGGCCGAAACAGGCAGAATTGATAAACGGACTACCCGAACATCTTGAATTGTAAAAACGGGACTGGCGCGAACCATCAGACCCTTGCCGAACAGGAATTTTAATAAAACAGGGAAACTGTAACGTTACGATTTTATCCGTAAACAAGGATTTTAAAAACTTGGGACTTGCCCGAACAAGGATAATTCTTAAAACCGGACCTGACGTACTCCATCGAACAGGAATTATAAAACGGGATCTAGACCGGTAAACCAAGGATATTTAAAACTGGGACTGCAGCTCAGCATATGATAGTTCGACCGAACAAGGAATTAAAACGGACTGACCAGCAGGAAATTTTTTTAGCGTTTAAAAACGGAACTGGCTTCACTTTACATAATAACAGTTTACCATCTCGTCAATTCACAACACAACGAAAACAAGGAATTTTAAAGAACAGGCTGAACTACGCGCTCGCAGCCAAGGGAATTATTAAAAACGGCGACTGACGCCCTTTACGCCGGAGCAGAATTTACAAACGGAACGTGACACAAAACCAGCAGAATTGGAAATAAAACGGACTGGCAGTCGCCGGCAAAAGCCAAAAATTTTTAAAACGGACGACCCGAAGCAAGGGAATTAAAACGGGACTGACCCGAGCAAGGAATTTAAAACGGGACTGGCCCGAGCAGAATTTAAAACGGGACTGACCCGAGCAGAATTTAAAACGGGACTGGCCCGAGCAAGGAATTTAAAACGGGACTGGCCCGAACAAGGAATTTAAAACGGGACTGACCCGAGCAGGAATTTTAAAACGGGACTTCACTGGGGAAGTTTGAGACGATGAATTGAATTTTTACCTGAGAGTAGTTCAAATTTTTGTTCCTAAAGAGAGATTGGATCTCTGTAGTTGAAGCGATGGCTGACGTTGGTCCTTATAATCCAACTTTGCAAATAACATTGCTTTAGGTTTGAAAAAAGAGAATGATCGCTTTCATTTGTGAACGCAGTGTTCCTGCAAGAAAAGAATAAATGATAATGGATTTGCCACCATTATTTGATCCGGTTTGCCTTGAGAATCGTGTAGACATGAGTCTTGTGACACTTTTGCCTCTGTTCCGCGGTGTCTAGCTTAAACCTTTCAATTTCTGAGACTGATAAAATGCAGATTTACCACGTCACCCAATCCAGGTGGTAGCTTTTTGTATGTTACTCCCTGTAACTGATGATTGAATCCCCTATCTTTGCACAAACCTCAGGGTTTATCATTCATTTGAATTTAATGGTGAAAGAATGATGCCTAAAAATTAGTCATATAAAAATCAATGTATATGCAAGATGATTTCCTATGTTAAACAAAAATGAGCATGCAAAAGAATGTATACAATCATAAGCATTCATACACAAATAATTGAGAACAACCAAGAGGTTTATAAAGATACATTTTGCAAAAGAATATTTGTAAAGAACAAATACAAATTTAACCAACGAATATCATATTCAAAACTTTGGATATTTTCTCTTCGGAATCCGATATTGGCAGAAGTATCACAAATATGAGGAAGCCCCTAAATGAACCAGGTCACCAGCTGTTCCTTCTTGCGCTCGTCCGTTGCGAAAAACCCTCCTTGACGCCCTTCCGGGTTTTCACCAAGGTTGCCCCTCCCCTTTTTGTTTTTGCTTTTCCTTTTCCTTTTTGTTTTTTCTTTTTGTTTTTGTCTTTTCTTTTTGTTTTTGTCTTTTTTTTTTTTTTTTTTTTTTTTTTTTTTTTTTTTTTTTTTTTTTTTTTTTTGAAAGGCGCCCTTTCGGGTTTTCACCTAGAGAACCATGAAATATCTCGACCATTATCGGCTCAGAAATATGAATTGAAGATTTCTGGCATCAGTAAAATGTACTTCCCTTATAAGATTAGGCGAAGACATTACAGACATCACCTGCCAGTTGATTAACAAATTTTCTAATAGAAATGCAGCAAGTGACGAAAGCCAGGACTTTGGGCTTTGTAATGAGGTCCGGTGGGGTGCTTTGAAAAAGGTTGAAGGTTGAAAGCAGATTTGATACGAAGGGTGAAATAACTTGAGATTGCACTATCCGAAAACAACTCCAAGACTGAGGAAAATTTGCCCCAGTTTGATCAGCTTTTTCTCTTTTTGCATTTTTCATTGCATTTTCCTCACTTTTTGCATTTTTCTTTGAAAACTAAATTTGCCCCAGTGTGGGGTTCTTTTCCCTTTCTTTTGCTCATCTCTCTTTCAAAAATTAAAATTTTGCCCCAGTGTGGGGTTTGCAATTCTCAGGGGTTATCAAACGAAAATTTTGTCAATTCTGATGGCTCAAAGGGGACAAGTAGAGATAAAATGTTTTTAGTGTAAAAGAAAATGGCCTGACTTGCATTTCGCCATTTGCATGAATTTCTAAAGAAAATTTGCATGATCAAATAAAAAACTTTTTGCACATATCTGAGTTGATGGGTTGAGGGAAAACCCGTCCATCCATTTCCGCCAAAATAAGAGCTCCGCCAGGTAATACCTTTTGGACAACGAACGGCCCTTGCCAATTTGGAGCGAACTTGCCTTTAGCTTCATCTTGCATTGACAAAATTCGCTTCAGTACCTTATCACCTTTTTCAAATGCCCTCCGATGAACTTTTTTGTTGTAAGCTCGGGCCACACGTTTTTGATAGCATTGCCCATGACAGATAGCATTGAATCGCTTCTCATCTATCAAAGTCAATTGCTCATGGCGCTGCTTGATCCAATCGGCCCCCTCCAATTTAGCTTCCATAAGGATTCGTAGCGACGGAATTTCAACCTCAGCTGGTAATACAGCTTCCATCCCATACATAAGTGAATATGGCGTTGCCCCAGTCGATGTCCGAATAGAAGTCCGGTACGCCATCAATGCATAAGGCAACTTTTCATGCCAATCGCGATGCTTTTCTGTCATTTTGCGAATGATTTTCTTCAAATTCTTATTTGCGGCTTCTACAGCTCCATTCATCTGAGGCCTATAAATGGCAGAATTGCGGTGTTTGATTTTGAACTGCTCACATAGTCCATCTACCATGTCATTGTTCAGATTCTTGGCATTGTCCGTGATAAGCGTTTCGGGTACTCCAAAGCGACAGATGATGTGATCTCTCAGGAAATTGGCCACTACCTTCTTCGTGACATGTTTGAATGACTCCGCTTCAACCCATTTGGTAAAGTACTCGATTGCCACCAATATAAATCGATGTCCATTTGAAGCAGGAGGATCGATTGTACCAATCATGTCCATACCCCACATTGAACAAGGCCACGGGGCGGTCATGCTATGCAACTCAGTGGGTGGAGCGCGTATAATGTCACCGTGCATTTGGCATTTTATACATCTCCGGACAAAGTCTATACAATCATGCTCCATAGTAAGCCAGAAGTATCCGGTTCTCATGATTTTCTTCGCTAGCAAATGGCCATTCATGTGAGGTCCACAAACGCCACTATGCACTTCCTTCATCATATATTGAGCTTCATCTTCATCAATGCACCTTAAAAGGTTCAAATCCGAGGTTCTTTTGTACAACACTTCTCCATTGAAGAAAAATTTTGAAACCATTCTGCGCAGAAAGCTCTTGTCTTTCGAACTAGCATGCTGAGGGTAAGACCCAGTTTTAAGAAACTCCTTAAGATCACTATACCAAGGAACATTGTCAAAAGACTCATTTGCAACCCAGCAGTGGGCAGGCTTGTCTTGAAGTTGAACTTGGATTGGTTCGATTTTTAATTCATCTGGATACTGGATCATGGAAGCTAAAGTGGCCAAAGCATCAGCAAATGCGTTTCGGGCTCGAGGGAGATGTCTGAATTCCAAATTTTGAAATTGCTTGGCCAGAGTGAGCAGACTACAATGGTAGGGTAGAATTTTTGAATCTTTGGTTATCCATTGCTTCAAAGTTTGGTTCACGAGCAAATCTGAATCACTAAAAGCTATCAACTCCTTGATTTCCATTTCCAGAGCCATTTTGAGACCAAAAATGCAGGCTTCATATTCAGCCATGTTATTCGTGCAAGCGAATTGTAATTTGGCAGCGGCAGGGTAGTGCTTCCCTTCGGGTGACACCAAAACAGCTCCAATTCCAGCTCCGAGAGAATTCGAAGCTCCATCGAAGAAAAGCCTCCATTCAGGACTTTGTTCACTTACATCATCTGTAGCGCCTACAAATAGGACCCTCTCGTCAGGGAAATAAGTACGGAGTGGTTGATAATCATCATCCCTTGGATTTTCCGCCAAATGATCAGCTATAACTTGCCCCTTGACCGCCTTTTGTGAGGTGAAAACAATATCGAATTCTGAGAGAATTATTTGCCATTTCGCCAAACGCCCAGTCAGCATCGGCTTCTCCAAAAGATACTTCAAAGGATCAGACCGGGAAATAAGATAAGTGGTATGGCTCAACAGGTAGTGTCTCAACTTTTGGGCTGCCCAGGCCAATGCACAGCAGCTTTTCTCAATGAATGAATAATTAGCCTCGTACTGCGTGAACTTCTTGCTTAGATAGTAAATGGCTTGTTCTTTCCTTCCGGATTCATCGTGCTGACCCAGAACACACCCTACTGCTCCATCGAGTACAGATAAATACATAATCAAAGGTCGGCCCGGTTTGGGCGGCACTAAAACTGGTGGATGCAACAAATAATCTTTAATCTTGTCAAAAGCCTGTTGACACTCCTCATTCCAATACAACGGCACATTCTTTCTCAATAATTTGAACAACGGCTCGCATGTGGCAGTTAGCTGGCCGATGAACCTCCCAATGAAATTGATCTTCCCTAAGAAGCTTTTCACGTCCTTCTGAGTTTTCGGCACTGGCATATCTCGAATTGCTTTGATTTTCGCCGGATCTATTTCTATGCCCTTCTTGCTAACAATGAATCCCAACAGCTTACCCGCAGGTGCTCCGAAGGCGCATTTTGCAGGATTTAGCTTCAAATTGTACTTCCGTAACCTCTCGAATAATTTCTTCAGATCAACCAAGTGGTCCTCTGCCCTTTTGGACTTGATTATAATATCATCCACGTAGACCTCCATCTCCCGGTGGATCATATCATGAAATAGGGTTGTCATGGTCCTCTGATATGTTGCTCCAGCATTCTTTAAACCGAAAGGCATGACTCGGTAGCAAAAGGTACCCCAAGGGGTAATGAAAGCAGTCTTCTCCCTATCCTCCTCTGCCATTAAAATTTGGTGGTAGCCAGCGAAACAATCGCAAAAGGTTTCAATCTCATGTCCGGCCGTATTGTCTAAGAGAATGTGAATGTTTGGTAGAGGGAAATCATCTTTAGGACTGGCTTTATTAAGGTCTCTATAGTCAATACAAACTCTTACCTCTCCACTCTTTTTTGGAACAGGGACAGGATTTGAAAGCCAAATTGGGTAATGGGAAACAATGATAATGTTGGTTTTGAGTTGTTTTTCAATCTGCTCCTTTATTTTGAGACTTATATCTGGTTTGAATTTTCTGGGTTTTTGCTTTACGGGTGGAAAAGAAGGGTCTGTGGGTAACCTATGCACTACCACGTCAGTTGAAATGCCAGTCATATCATCATAGGACCACGCAAATACATCCTGGAACATGGTCAAGAATTCAAGCATCTCCTTTTTCTGCCTTTCATTCAAATGAATACTAATTTGCACCTCCTTAACCTCATCCTCAGTGCCAATGTTAACCTTTTCTGTTTCTTCCAGGTTCGGTTTTGGTTTTTCCTCATATTGTTCAAAGTCCTTTGCAAAAGAATCGAATACCTCCTCATTATCACTCTCGCTTTGGAGTTCGGATTCACAGACCTCCAAGTCATGAGTGATATAGAGATTGCCATTATCGTATTCCAGAACTGTGATATCCAAAGGGTCAAATAATTTTATTTTTGGCCATCTGAAAGAATTAACAAATGTGGGATAATAAGTAAATAAGCATACAACAAACAAATGAATCAAGCAATATGAATATAAACAAGCAAATAAACAACACAACAATGACAAGAACAACTTGTGCATTTTCATAAAGACCATTGATTGAAAGCAAATGGAAATGAAAACTTAACAATATTTACATGCGAAAATGTTAGTCAAAAAGTAAAATTGTTTTCATTGCCTATTTACAGATGCAACTTTTCATGAATTCACATGAATGATAAACCCCTTTCAGTTTACCGAAACTCCTTCCGAACGGGCAGGAACTCGGCTGTCCAATTGGGAATTGATCCTTCGGGGATGTCAGGAAATTCAGCTTCGCCTGGAACACTATCTTCAAATGTTGCCCCAACGAACAATTGGGCCAAACTAGCTTCAATTTCGTCAACTGGGTTGATTTCTGACATGATCACCTCGGCTGGTCGTGGGAAAGTATAATGCAGGGGTGGAATGTCAAGAGCCCTTTGCCTTCCTTCTTTCTCCGCTTTCTTGCGCTCCTTCATTTCTCTGATATCCTTAGCAGTTGGTCGGAAACCCAAACCAAACGAATCATTTTTCTCCACAATCTCCACTGGCTTTAAAATTCCTTGCAGATCTCGTCCCAGCCCTTTGTCAAATTCATAGCCTCCACGGATCATCTCCTTAGCCATCATGACACTGGCCCTTGATAGAGCTTGCTCCTCCTTTGTTATCCAACTGACGGAGACAATATCAGATGTGCTATGAGGGGTCACTGTGGAGCTTCGGCTACCCTCTTCTTTGGACTCGGAATCGATGATTACAAGGCAATCCTCTTCGGCAAATATAGTTATCAGCTTGTCATTTACTACAAATTTCAACAACTGATGTAATGAAGAAGGCACCGCCCCAGACTTGTGAATCCATGGCCTGCCAAGCAAAACGTTGTAAACACTAGGAAAGTGCATGACTTGGCAGGTTATTTGAAACTGGGCGGGTCCCATTTCAACTACTAAATCCACTTCTCCTATTGGCTCTCTTTGTGCTCCATCAAAACCTCGAACTATGGTCCCTGAAGGCCTCAGCTTGATGTCTTGCAATCCCAGCTTTTCCAAGGTGCTCCAAGGACAGATATTAAGCGCGGATCCATTATCAATCAAAACCTTCGGCAGCCTTTTCCCATTGCACCTAACAACTGTGTACAGGGCCTTGTTATGTCCAATGCCTTCCGCCGGCAATTCATCGTCAGAAAAAGTAATTTGCTTGGTGAATAACACACTCCCAACCACGTGCGAAAAATTATCAACAGAAATGTCCCTAGGGATTTGAGCTTTAGTCAATACCTCGATCAATGCATCCCTATGCACATCTGAAGAAAAAAGTAAATCCAACATGGATATCTGGGCAGGTGACTTGCTTAGCTTCTCAATCACATTGTATTCACTTCTCTGGAGCCTTTTAAGAAAATCCAAAGCTTCCTTCTCAGTGATTGTTGGTTTGGCGGGTGGCTCGGAATTATTTGCTTGAATCGGAATGGTAGCTTCAAATGGACTTACGATTTTCCCTGATCTGGTGACCACTGACACTTCTTCCTTCGCGATTGACTTTTCCCCAATCTGTACAGTAGGTTCATTGTAATTCCATGGCACTTGTTGCAGACTCAGAACAGGCTCCTGCTTCGGGAATTCGATGATTACTGGCTCCAAAGCCTCACTCTCCGCTGGCGTGAGATCCAAAACAAAGGGCTTTTCGTCCTCTTCAAATGGCAATTCTATGACAAAGGGTTGGTCTGTGACCTCAAACACTTCAGCTTCCCTTGTCAATTCTTTGACCGATTCCACATACTCCGTATCATCCAGAATAACCCCAATGATATTGGCATGTTCCGGTAAGGGGTTCCTATTTACGTTCGGCCCTTGCGCCTCCCTTTTCCGGATTACAATCTCCCCGGCTTCAACCATATCTTGGATTTTATGCTTAAGCGCCTTGCAATCAAAGGTGGCATGTCCGGGGGCCCCAGAATGATAAGCACAGACAGCTTGTGGATTATACCACGCGGGCATGCCATATGGGTAGGTAGGAGGGGGTACTGTACCAATTTTCCCGGCGGCCTTCAACTGGTCATACAATTGGTCCAGAGGCCTGCCTAAATTGGTGAATGTACGGCTAGGTGGTCGGTTGTAAGGTTCAGGAGGTTGAGGATGGTTGTAAACAGGTCTATTTGGTGGAGGAAATCTTAGGTTATATGGAGGGCGAGGTCGGTTTTGAGGTGGATTTGGTTGGGAAATTTGAAAAGGGGCTGAAAGTGGGTTAGGATAACTTGGGCGAGGTCGAGGGTGGTGGATGTTGGTGGTATATACAGGATGCGGGTTTGAGTAGTAAGGGTAATGTGGTTGGTAGGTTGGATTGTGTTGGTATCGGGGTCGGGGTGAAGGGTTTTGGTTCCAAATAAAGGTTGCATCCCCCTCCTTCTTTTTGAACGGCGGCTTTTTCACATTGCTTCCTTGACCTTGTAAAGCATCCAACTGGGATTTGAGAGCAGAGACGTTGACAATTTTCCCGGCTCTTACAAAGTCATCAAACTCTTCCAATTTATTCACAATGGCAGCAAATGAACAACCAGTCATACGGAAAATTTCTTCGAAATATGGAGGATCATGCGCCTTTATGAATGTGCGAATAATTTCATCCTCAGTCATCGGTGGTTCCACCTTCGCAGCTATTTTTCTCCATCTCTTAGCATATGTCTTATGATCTTCAGATGGTCGCCTTTTCGTTCCTTCCAGAGTAGTCCGAGTTGGCGCTAGCTCACAGTTATACTCATATTGTCTAATGAAGGCATTGGACAGATCAAGCCAGGTCTTCACTTCCTCCGGCTTTAGGTTGGAATACCAGTCGAGAGCATCCCCTTCTAAACTTTCTGGGAATAATCTCAACGGCAAATTCTCGTCATCCACTGGCTTGCCCAACTTGTTAGCAAACAAGCGCAAGTGCGTCTTTGGGTTGCCCGTGCCATCATATTTGTTGAACTTCGGAGTCTTGAACCCCTCCGGCAGTTGTACGTTTGGAAATAGGCACAAATCATCGTAATCCAGCACCCCTTGCTTGCTTAAACCTTGGCTTTTCCTGATAAATTCATCAAAACGATCCAAGCGTTTAAGTAACTTCATATTAATCTGGGCAGACGACTCTCCCATTTCTGGCTTATTTTGAAAAGTGTGCTCCGGCACCACGGGCTCCGCGGTGGTTTGATAAAAAGCTGGTGGGTTCTGATGCATGTTTGGGTCGCTTTGAGGCTGAAATCCTTGACCATAAGGAGGGTAGAAAGGAGGATTTTGAGTAAAAGCATATTGCGGGTTAAAAGTTCCCTCAAAGGTGGTTTGAAATGGAGGAATAACAAATGGTTCGGATTGTGGTTGTGTAACGGGTACAGGCTCAGGTTGCACTCCGCTACTAACGAGCTCGTCAATCAACTTCTTCTGAGCGGCCATTTCCGACGCCATTTCCCCAAATTTTGTGAGTAACTCTGTCAACTGAACCCCAGGACTTGCAGCTTCCGGCTGGGTAGTTGCGACGGCCTTATCAGATGATTCTGGTTGAGTACTCATGTCTACACGATTCCTTTGGGCCTTACTTCGGGATCGCGTAATAATGGGGCTTTTCCGAAAAGCTATTTTGAAATTTACCTGAAATGAAGAAAGAACTCCCTTAGATAAACCAATGATTACTGAATTTCTGCAATTTATTCAAAAAGAGAGAAAAGAAAAAGGCATGAGTTAGTAATTATTCGAAAAATTCGGATGCATGTCCTATGGGGGGACCCTTTTGTGCCAAGGGTAGGCCTAGCATGAAAATGCAGTCCTCCAGAGCAGGCACTATACAATACCTGATGGATCCGATCGACTGATCGTGTGAAGAATGATTTGAAAAATTTGGCCACTTGGAGTGAGAAGAGACACTTTGTCAAAATGAGGTCAACGTCCGAATGGATTGATCACTTTTGATCGATACAAGAATTTGCAAAAACGCACGGGTTTGACCTTGACGAACTTCCTATCGAAGAGATTGGAAATCGTTTTGACAACTTTTCTCAGTGAAGCACGGGTCAAAACTCCAACTGATCAAATGGCTGGATGCAATGGATGTTTTTCTCAAAATCGACTAGGTTTTCCATTTTGAAATTCGACATTGACATCCTAATTGACAATTTATTAAAAATCGACCGGATTACCCTAAAAAGGGAAACAGGTCAAATGAATTGAATGAAATTCAATTTATCCAAAATTAATCAGATCACCCTAAAAAGGGTAAGTTGATCAAATAGATTGAACAAAACTTGATTTGTTCAAACTCGGCTCGGTTGCCCTAAAAATGGGTAAATTGGTAAAATGAATGAAATTGAACTAGTGATTTATGCAAAAATCGGCCGAACGACCCTGAAAAGGGTAAATTGGTCAGATGAGTTGATGATTTATTGAATGAATTGACAAAATGGATTGGTTGAATTGTCCGGCCATTGGTGATTTCAAAATTATTGGGATGCATTAGTCTATGAGCTTCTAAAAATCAAATTTTGGCCTCAATTTATTTATCGTCTCAATAATGAGGAATGATTTGTGAATTTCTTCAGATTAATGTCCTTTGTGCAAGGGATTTTTACCAATTTGATAAAATGGCCAAAAAGTGATTATTAGATGCTCATATTCCAAAGATCACTCTATGAAAATGATCGGATCCTACCTTACCTTGTGCACTACCCCTTTGGATGGTACAAAATGTAAACGTGCAAGTCTCCTTGGATTAAGTATCCGAGACACAAGGTGGCTTATTCCTAACACGGGATCCCCTAAATGGCATTCCCTTCTAGGGTTTATGCATGATGCCATTTTATTAAAGCAGTAAAATATGCAATCCGAAATGAAACATGACCTAAAAGGACCTTTTATACGCCAAAGTAGGCTTAGAATGCCATGCAATTATTAATCTATGAATGCAATATACCAAAATCTTTAAACGTGCAATAACCTATCTACGAGGGTAGGTTCTAAAAGAAGGTCATACCAGACCTCTTATTTGCTAGGGTTTGTGAATGCAATGGGGACACAAAACCAAGAAAGGTTAGCTCAGGCAGATAAATACACATAACACATTGTAGCAACGAAATCAACACAAGGAAATAAAATAATAAAAAGGAGAAAGGGGTTGGACCCCTTCCCTCGTGAATAGTGTCCCTAGCTCAGGATAAGGCCGACTCTACCCTAGGCAAGCTATCATGGATGCATGAGGTTAGGGTTCACTAATGCATCTAGACTCGATAAGTCATAGGTCCCCGAGCCTTCAGACTTGGAAACCAAGGGTCATCACTCCCAAGGTTCCTTGTCGGTGGCTCGAGCGATTCCCCAGACGTTGCTACGCACACGTCGTGTCACGGCTACCCGCCTGGGCGAATCTAAAAAGAATCCTCAACCTTCGACTAAAAACTAATAGGTCATCAACCTACAGTTTAAAGCGGAAGATCGAGTGACCCCTCAGATCATGCTACGCACACGTCGTGATACGATCACATGTCTAAGTGGGTCGCCTAAAATCCTAATAGGGTGGAGTGGCGTGACAAGCCACTAAAAGAAAAATAAATGAGGGGTAAAAATAATTAAAGCGTATGCGCGTATGCTAGTGCTCGTTTGGAGGGGAGAGATCAAGAACCAACGCGAGGCTCTAAGGTACATCCCCCACCCAAATGCAATGCAAAGCGCGAGATAAAACGAGTAAAATATACATCCAAACAACCAATCATACATACGTGAGTGGGGAGTAGTTTGGTACGTGCGCGAGGCAAAAAGTCCTAAAAAGGAAAAATGCAACCCTAATATCCAAATGCTATACATAAAAAGGGTAGAAAAAGGAAACGAATGGCTAAGTCAAATGCTCGGACCCACTTAGGAAATCCCCAGTGGAGTCGCCAACTGTCGCGCCCCACTTTTTTTGGAAAAAATAAAATAATTGTTTTTTTGTTGAATTTTATTGATTTGGGAAAAATGAATTTTGTTGATAAAAACAAAAATGGGTCTAAATGGGACTTTTGAAAATGCGACGATTTGACCCAAGAAAAATAGTTCAAAAAGGGTTTTTATATGAAAAATGGAGTCGCCACTTGGTATAGAGTTAGGGTGTACCAAGTCACCCAAAAAATGAATTTTTTAAAGAAAAAAAGTAAGAAAACCCTTTTTAAACGACTCCTAGTCCACGTAAAACAAAGAAAAAGGTTCGGGAGTCACATTTGACGAAGGGGAAGGCAAGGATAAAAATCCAAGGCACCCCTTCGACCTAACCAAGGCTAGTTGCGTGATTTAACCCTTATTTTCCTATATTTTCTACCCAAAGTATGTATTGCAAATTGGATTTGACTAATGAATGAGAAATGCAATCCTAAATCTAAGAAATGTTTCTTATGAGGCTTTTGGTCCCATTCACACGAGTCGTGACGGCCAATAAGGAAAGTCCTCATAGAAAATCATGAATGATGCAAATGAGGACTCAAATGAGAGTGTAAGTGTGCAAAGTGTAGAAAAAAGTGCATGTGTGCAATTTGAAAGTGTTTGTGTGCAAATGAATAAAAATATAAATGCTCGTGTGCAAGTGAATGAAAATAGTAAATATATAAGTAAAATAGGTGCAATGTGTGAAGTGAAAAGTAAAGAAAGTGAATAAGTGTGTGAATATGACATGTGGATTTAAAATATATAATTAGTGAGGAAAATAGTGAGAAAATGATATGAAAATGCATGAACTTAGAGGAATGCATCAGGTCGGGTACGGGAATGACCTCTAGTTTTTGTGATTTTAATTTTCCCTTTGATTAGAAGGAAAAACTAGCGTGCTAAGGCTATTTTGAAGCCACACTCGCTCGTTTCCCTTACCCAAGGGGGTTTCTCAGGCAAATGGACCCTATAACTAGCATGAAATGCAAAGGTCTAAAATGAAAGGGAAAAGGTTAGAGGGACATGCCAAATGCCATAAAAACTAAAAAAAATGCATGAAATGTAGTGAACATGCAAACATGTACTAACGAGGGGAAATCCCTAAGGGTCTAGCGTTGGACTAGCCCATTCTACGAATTCCGACTAGCATTGGACTAGCGGAAACGTACATTCATCCATCACATTCATTTATAAATATAGAAAGCAAGTAGACATGCAAAATCACTTATAACACGTAGCACATAACACTTAGCATGCTCGACTAGATGCAATAGCTTAATAAAGCAAATTAAACTCATAGCAAACCAAATAATACCCCAAAAGCAAATGAAACTATTACATGGGCTAACTAAAACAAATGGGGGAAGGGAAAATGGACCAAATTACTTACTACGCCCTATCTATTACAAGCCAAGAGGTGTACACATACCCCATAAATGAAAATAAAAGAAAGATTTAAAAATGAAATAAAAGTAAATAAATGAAAGGCATTAATAAACATTTAAGAAAACCAAGTAGGCATGCAATTTTCATTTAGCAAGTTGGATCACATAGGGAGATACAAAAAAAAGATAAAAGAAAGTATACCGTCCCCTTTTGTGGTGCTAATAAGTTGGAAAAGGTTCTAAATTGGAGCTACAACCACTAAACAAAGGATTAATGTACCAATTTAATAGTAAATCAAACAACACAAATTCTTCAAAAACAAAAATTAAAGAACCACTAATAACTATGAAATTGAACCATTAGATCCCTTTAGATAATCAAACAAGTCCATATTCATCAAATGAAATTCCAAGTTAAAAGGGAAAGGAAACTCGAAGGACCCAATTGATTAATCTTTTCAAATGCTTAGGCCATGGTAGAATAAGAAGGGATTTGAGGGGTTAAAGAGCTATTATAAGAACTCTTTTCATGCAAAAACATGCAACCTACGAAGGAAACTTGTTTCTTTGGTATATAAAAATCCTCCAAACACACACTAAACCCCTCGGAATACAGATTTTCCATCAACAAGGGTGCCAAAAAAAAATGAAGAATCTTAACACCTCCTTAGGACCTTTTGAGAAGAAAATAGATGTAATAACATCAATAAAAGTAGACTGCAATAGATCCCTATTAAAATCAGGTATGACCAATTCGCTACTGTGAGTCAAATATCTTTCTCCACTACACTCAAAGGAAGCAGGTAATGCAGCAAAAGCAAGAGACAAAGCATCACTTTAATCCAGAAATAATCACAAAAGATAAAAGTAAACATGAAATTGGATCAATCCAAGGCATTTAAAGGAAGGTGAACAGCCCATGTAAAATTTAAAACAAGTAGTGACTTGATTGCAAAAACTAAAGAAATTTGAGAGGTCAATTTGATTGATTTTCCCAATTTTTTGGGTCATACTGGCATAAGGGGAAAACTTGAGGGGGTTAAGAGGCAATTTTGAAACAATTTTTCCATGCAAATTCATGCAAGCTACGTGAGACTTAAACTACTGCAACTAAAAATGCAACATGTTCTCTTTTGCTTCCAAGACAAAACCAAACGCACAGCTTATTGTTCAAGCTCGGATTTCAAACCCAAACACACAACTTTAATCTAGACCCAAACTCCATACTCACCACCATCCAATCAGGTAGAAAATCTAGAAATATTTCATGCCAAACTCTGGAAAATCATGCAAACATGTAAAGGAAAAAAAACAAAAGGCTGCTGCAATCTCTTTGCGATTTCTACACCATTTCAGTCGAGATTTCATCATGCAAACGAGTTCACCAAACCCAGATTTTAACTATCAATTATCAACTAAATCAAACCCAAGATTTAAATGTACAAACAAAGTGATGAAACCGACTTGTAAGCTGTTGCCGAATAGAGCATTAAACTAATGCAGCAAAAATGATGTGAGAAACGTTTCTGCAATTTTCTTATAAACTCAGATTCTTATCACAATCTTGATTAGATGTAATTAAACTCAACGTCACAACTTTAGACCAAGCCCACAACTAAACCCACCATCATAATCCAAACAAACAAAAAAACCAAGAAGATATCATGCAAATTTCTGGAATAAACATGCGTGCAACAGATTTTTGTCTCACTCAAATTTCTGGTTTACACACAGCCAATTAATCTCATGCAGGGCTTAATCATCCAGTATTTAGTTAGCTAAACACACAACCAAGCGAGGATCAAGCACTTTCCAGCAAATTTCATACTAAAATACCCAAAACAACTCCATCGGCTAAGCTGGAAGATTGGTTTAACAATCCAGCAACATCCAACAAAATTTTCCAGCCATACAACCGAATTCCCAGCCATAAAGATCACATGCAAGACCAAATAACAAACTATCTATCAGATTGGATCCAAAATCGAGTTCAAATAATATCCATAACCATCAAAATTTCCAGAAATTTTCTGTTTAGTCCGGATGATCTTGCCTTAAGGCAGATTGCACTTTTGAATTTTTATTCCTCTGTTTTATCAAACTGATTGGCTACATGCAGGGCCTAAGTACTCATTATTAGCTGCATATTTATGATTATAAGCCCAAAATTACAAAAATCAAAACCAATTTAAGCTGCACTACTCCAAGCAAGCTCACGGCAAAATTTCTAGCCAAGACAGAATTTTCCACAGCTTTGTTTTCACCATTTGATTGCGAAACTTAACACATGCAAGACTCTAATCCTGATAATCATCCAAAATCCAGTTAGATAAACATCTTTCATGCTCAGATTGTTCAAATTCAGACCCATTCAGCAGCCAAAATAAAACAAGTGCATCAAGCTCACGGCAGGAGCTTTATATCTAACCAGAATTTCAAACAATCCTGCTCCCGGTTGGCTTACATGCAACCTGATTTTGTATCTTTTCAATTTTCTGACTTAATCAAGGTTAATTAGTTTCATGCAGAGCTAAATCATCCAGACTTTGGTTAGTTAAACATACATATAGCTCAGATCACCAAAACTTGGTCAACCGAAACTGCAAATTTCCAGCTTAAACTCTCGGCAACCATTTTCTTCACAAACAGATTTTTCTATAACTTAAATTATCATCTAACCACACAATCCTCACATGCATGCCCTTAAACAACTTCATCAACCTATAAACATCTAGTCTAGGTCCAGAAATTACCTCAGTTTGGAGCTCAACACCCTCGGCTAGCTGCAAAAAATGTTTCCCTCCTCTCGGCTGTCCAGAAATTGCAGCCCGCAACTCTTCCTCTCCCTTGCTCAAGCTTGCGTCTCAGCTCAAGGCTGAGCTCGGTTTGTGTAAGCTGTGGAGTTGGTGGTTGTGGTCGAGCTCAGCTGATGGAAGATGAAGAAGAAAATGATATCTCAGCAGTGGTGAAGGAGGTGAAGGCAGACGGTCCACACCCTTCCTCTTACTCACACTCTCTCGGTTGGTCTTACGGTGAAGCTGGGATTGAAGTTCGGTCCTCCCTTTTTCTCTCTGTCGTTAACTCCAAAGTAGTTAGTCACTCACGGCTCAAGGCAGACAAGCAAAAATGGAATCCGGAGATATTGTGTTGAGTAGTAGAAGCTGGAATAATCCAGTCATTCGCGGTAGTGGAGGTTGAGTATATATGTGATAATGGAAGATGGAACCGGCAATAAGGATGGAAGGTGCTAGTATATGAAGTGGAAAAATGGATTCGGCCGAAATGGAGTTGTGATTTTTATTTTGATTTTTTTCCTTTTTTGAAATTAATTGAATAAAACTGATAATAGAAAAAGATAACAAACAACAAAAACAACAAAAAAAAGTAATTTAATTAACAATGAGTAAAAACTAAATAAACTAGAATCAACAAAACACAATTTTCCATTTTTCATCAATTTTCATCATTTTTTCTTTTCCTCAACTTAATAATTTAACAAAAATAATAGTAAAACTAAATAAAAACAACAATTTTAATTACAAACACATCAAAGTAAACAAACTAAAATAACAAAATTACCATTTTCGATTTTTCTTTCATTTTCATCATTTTTCATCATTTTTCCCTTCTTTTTTTTCACAAATTTTACGTTAAAACTTAAAACTAAAACTAAAACTAAAACGTGAACAAAATTAATATGACAAATAATTAGCAAATAAAAGACAAATAAAAAGGTAACAACTAAAATGCAGACAATCTAAAACAAAATCATGAATTAGATGCAACATACAAATTATTTAAAAATTTGGTGTCTACACAAAGCATAAGGATACGGATGGCTCTCAGGAGCCAACTTCTATTCATCATCAGGAGCTTGATCACGTAGTAGTTAACACTCCGTCAACTTTCAAGTAAAGGAACCAATCCAGTAGAGCACCACTTAACTACTCTCCGTCCACCATTCAAACCCCCTACTGGGCCCAAAATCCTCAAGAAACACGGGTGGTAATGCTCGAGTATACCAATTAGTCGAGGAGATATCACTCCACTCGACAAAACAAGAGACCCTGGGTTCGTTACCCAATCGACCAAGCCCTTGCCGGCTCGACTTAAGTAACTCGCCGCAGGGTTTCTGGAATTCCAGGAAGTGCGCGCATCATAAACAAGTATATCGAGTCAATTGCAACAAGAAACAAGTATATATCACATAAGGGCAAGTGCGATAAAGTACACTCTTGCCCTAACAATTCACGTATATAACATGTAATCATATTGGCCACGTATCAAGTTCAAGTATCAAGTCCAATTCGATATTTGAAAGCACTCACCAAAAGATATAGTGCCTTTACTGGTCACTTTCAGGTTATACTCCGGGTTCGGAGTCCAAATCTGCGATAAAACTCAGTTTGAGAACTTTGAAACATGACTAAGACTCGAAACTTAGACGTTTCGTTCAATAAAAATCAAGAAATTGGAATTCACTTGTAGAGTAGTCGTGAAACACTTGCTCGCTTTTTAAACGATAAAACTTTGTAACATTTATACTTGAAAATGCCATGCGAGTCGAAAGTACAAGGAAAACATACTCCGAACAATCATTATTCCATTTCTCAAGGGTACAAGTTCGGCCAAGTCCTTACTTATATACCTCGGAACAAAAAGACTCAAGTACCCTAGATGGTTCAAGTGATATTCATATCAACTCTACCCAAGTCGCAAGTGTATTTCTATAGTCCTTGAGCGTAAATTTGGGCAGCACGCCCTTTGTGTTTACCAAATTTTCCAGCCATTTATGGCTTCATTATTTTTCCTCAGCCAATCCCAAAGTCATACATATCATAGATTCAAGTAAATAGCCGTTCCATAGGCTCATAACAACATAAGAATAAAAGTCAAAGTGATAACAAGTGCAGAAATGTAACCTAGCAAAAGACAGATTTGACGTGGGGTTGCGGAAAGAACACATCCGAGGCTACGCTTATCGGATTGAGGTGAAACTTATACCGTTTTGAAGCTAAGACACAGGGATACAATTTTCATGAAGATCACTTAGTCCAGTTTCCAATGCAACCTAGTCAAATTCCCAATTTACAGAACCAAAATCCAACTAGTCGGCTAATTAACCGCACTGCACTGGAATGGTCATATCTCAGGTTACCAAGGTCCGATTAAGGTGTTCTTGGAGGCGTTTAAAAGATAAGAAATAGCACTAAAACTTTTATGTTTTGGAAAATAGCTATATCCCAACAGATTATAGTGAATATCCACAACCAAATAGACTAAACTGTCCACGCGGAACTCTGGAATGTAACCTAGAACAGCGAGGGTATTTTCATCTTTTCACAAGCTACGTTTCTCCGATTGAGCTGAAATTTTGTAGGTACCTATAAAATACCATTATCTACAACTTTCATGTTTTATTCCAAGCCCAATTAGGCCTATAACATGGCGCAACAAAAACGGGCAGAATAGGGTGAAATTCACCAGAAATCTGAAATCTTTTGGTTTCAATGATAGTTTTCTTAATTTCTTGCTACACTTGCTACCAAAACCCCCTATATAACCTTGGATACAACATATATCAATCATACATCAAGTATAGACAGCAAGCCATCAAACCCTAATTCATGTAACAAAAGGGAAAACTACCCAAAACATGATAATAACCGTCATTCATCACAATATTGAGAAGCTAAGCTAATTTAAACAAGATTAAGAGTAAAATTTGGGGAAATCATCATCCTTACCTTTCTTAGTGTCTACCAAGAGCAACCCTAGCTTTCCCCTTCAAAATTTCACCAATAGCTCACTAAATAAACACTCAAGGGTGCCTTTAATCGGTTTAGTTTCTTTGTTTCCTCCCTTGGTTGCTAGATTCAAGAAGAAATGAAGAAGTTTTTCTCTTGTTCTTTCCCTCTCTCTCTCTCGGCTCTTCAGCAGAAAAATGAAGGAGTATGGAGCAATTTGGGGGATAAGAAGGTTGGACAATTGTCTTGGTCAATGGCCCCTAATGGTGTGACACTTGTCACAACCCTTACCAAGTAAAATTTTCTTTTTCTCTCTTGTATTTTCAGCCCTTAATTTCGGTCAAGCTTAGCTGGAAATTAGGAGATATTTTGCTCAAATATTAATGAGCTTGTATGGTAAGAAAGTGGTGGTCAAGTGGTGCGTTCAATCGGTAGTGCGCGGTACCCGTCGGTTCGCGCCGTTTTTCTTAAAAACACACTTACTAGGGTTTTTACTTCCTATTCACTAACCTTGTATCATTGCTCCTAATCACATATTATTTCTCACTTAAAAGTCATTTTTAATCACCAAATTTGGTCCTTGCTCCGTACCGAAAATTCATCCGGCGAAAAATAGCGAAAACCCTAATTTTGCCCCAATCTTGAAAACGAAGAGTAAAACCCTACTTTCTAGGTTTATTTGCACTTATTGTGGAACGATTGGGTGGTAGGGCTTTAATAAATAATGAATTTCCAAATAAAAGGAAATTTTAAGAAAAACGTGAGGGTTTTACAATTTCAGTGATTAAAATTAGGGTTTCTATTAAAATATGAGACATTTAAGAAAACCGGTTAGTCACAAGTAAACTAGGGTTTTTGATTAAAATTTTAGGGTTTCTAGTCTTTTAAAACAAAATAAGGTTTTAAATCAAATCCAAAGAAATACACTTTAGTATCTTCTTTACAAACAACCTCCTAATATTCGGGGTGTCACAATATCCCCTCCTTAAAAGAATTTCGTCCTCGAAATTCATACATGCACTTCGAATAACGTAGGGTATGTTCCTTATATATTCGTTTCCAGCTCTCAGGTCTCATTATAGCCAAAACTTAGTTAAACAACAGAAATCACGAATCATACCTTCTACTATTTCCGAGGGTTCAGGTAATGCCTGTTGATCCAAGGCGTACACTCTAGCTGGCACTCTTGGCTTAGTCCCTCCTACATTTGCTTGTTTAGGGTTTAGGTGGGATCTACGGGGGCAAGTTGCAAGCTGGTGTTCGGTACTACCGCACCATAAACATTTTCCTGCTTTCCGCCAACAATCATTCTCCGTATGATTGACCTTTCCACAGTACCCACAAGATACTTGAGGGGCTGAGGTCTAACCTCCTTGTGAGGCACCTCTTGCTTGGCCCCAGCCACGCGAAGCTCCTCTTGGAGTACTTTCCTTAGATATCCCTGAAATTCTCTCACCACCATCTCCTCGACCTATCTTAGAGGGTGGCATATCTAATTCACCATGTTCTTGCCTATGACTTCCACCAGGCGCACCTCTCCTTTTTGCATGAAAAGCCCTCACTTGTACCCTAGCAATTTCTATTCGTTGGGCCTTCTCCAAAACCTCCGTAAACGTGTTAATTTGGGCTGCCGCTAAGGCTTCTTGTAACTCTACATTTAGCCCTTGCACAAACCTCCGTACTTTTCTTTGCTCCGTGGCTATCAGTTCAGGAGCAAATTTGGACAACTTTGTAAAATGAGTCTCATAATCGGCTACACTCAACATTCCCTGACGGAGTTTAATGAAATCGTCCTCTCTCTTCTCCTAGAGGATAGGAGAAAGGTATTTCTCGTTAAACTCCCGTACGAAGTTCAACCAGGTCCATGCAGTCGCCTCTCTCTCCCACTTGGCCCTCACTACGTTCCACCAAGCCCTAGCTGGCCCCTCGAACTGGAAAACAGCGAATTGGACTTGCCTCTCCTCTGTATAGTTTAGGGCATCAAAAATATTTATCATGGCCTCCAGCCATTTCTCGGCCCCATCCGGGTCTGGCCCTCCTAAGAATTTGGGTGGAGAGAACTTATGGAATCTCTCTAAGGCCCTATCATGCCCATTATCAGGGTCCCTAGGTTGATGTACAGGGGCTTGACCCTGTTGTTCCACTAACTGTAGACACCGAATTTTTGACTTTATTTTGCATTGTTAGTTTTATTGATATTTATTTTAGTTTGGTTTTACTAATCTCATTTTTAGACATTCTAGAATAAAAGAAAAAAGAAAAAGAAAAAAGAAAAAAAGGAAAAGTCAAAAATCAAAAATCAATCAAAGGACAAAAACAAGACACGTGAACCTATTTCTGAGGAGGAGATCCTGGCCTTTCATATTAGGTTTAGTTTTGGGGTGCCCTAAAAGAAGAAAGGGTCGTAAGCTAAAAGGGGTGCCAATTAGAGAGGGGAGCTACGGGGGGCTTCGGCTGAGTGGGGGAGTTACGGAAGAAAGCTAAAGAAGAAAGAAAGAAAAGAAAAAGAGGGAACAAAAAGAAGAAACAAAGGGGCCGAGAGAGGGGAGAACCTGAGAGCTGGCCCGGCTAGAACAAGAAGAAAACCAACAAATCACGGTGGAAGTTTTTGTCTGGAGGGAGTCAACAAAAATGAAGGGATTTCGTCCAGGGAAAAAGAAGAAAAACAGAGAAGGAGGGGGTTTCGGCCAAAACAAAAGAAAACAAAAAAGCAGAGCAAGCAAAAAGGGAGCATTCGAAGAGGAGTTGTGGGCAAAAATTGAAGGAGAAAACAGCGGAGGAATGGAAGCTTGTAGCGCCGCTGCTCACTGGAACCGCCACCACATCGTCAGAATCCACCGCTGCCGCTCGCGAATCTTCGCCGTGAGAGATAATGCTCCATTGTTTGCTGGAAGTCAAGTTCCAGTAATGGCTGAAAATTGCAGAAAATCTGAAACCAGAGCAAGAGGAAGAAAGAAGCTTCGGGCTAAGGAAAAATCAAAACGCAGGCAGAGGAGAGTAAGAACCAGAATCACCCCTGCCGTCGACCACCACCAGCGCCGCCACTTCACCGAACCTGCCATCATCATCGGCCAATTTTCATCAAGCAAGAGCACAGTAAGCTGTCCTTTCTTCTTTGAAATCTCAGTTTTGTTCAAGCCTTTGAGACAGGCTGCCGTGACTGTGTTTGGTTGCAATTTTCGGTTATTTGTTCATGATTTTAATACGCATGTTGTATGTGTTAACTGGACCGTTTGATGTGTTTCTGGCAAAATTTTGGGGCTGAAAATGACCTTAATTGAGCAAGAAAGTCGGTAAATGTTTTATGCCCTTTCGCTGTTCGACGAAATGTTCCATTGAAAGTTCTGCTTGAAGGATGGGTTAATTTCTGATTTGCATACGTTCGACTGTTTCATGCTTGTCAAAATAATTGTTTTGAATGGTTTTGTTTGGGCATCCGTCTGTTTTAACAATCTGTTTTGTTGCTCTTTGCTTGGTGTTCTTCTTGTATGGTTTTAAATTCATGACATGAAATGGCGTGCGAGGAGATTCATGTAAGTGTTTTGTTTTGGAGAACCTGAAGATGACTTTCACTGAGAAATTATGAACTTTGCCGTGTAATTTTGCTGAATTGGTGAAGCATCAAAAGTTGCAAAAACTTTTTCTTTCTCATATCGCATCAAAGAGGAAAGCTTCTGCGAGGCATGAAGCATAAATTTCTGATTTAATCCCTCGATTTCTGTCTCATCTCATTGTGGCCAAAATTCTGGAAAAATCAACCTAATTTCTCCCCCTTAAGCTTAATCCCCTGTTCGCATATTGTGTGTGATTTCTGGGTAGATTAATGCTGCGATTTAATGTGTAATCAGTGCTTAGTAAATTTTAGTTGGATTTTATCATGTTGGGCTTTCATGAAATAAGGTGAGATCTGATTTAGAGTTGTTGGTTGGGCTTGACAAAAGTATTAAGGACTTGTTTTTTCTGGGTCTTTGACCTGGGCTTGAGAGGTGAAGCCCATCTTTTCTAGTTGCACTTTGTCTGGGCTTAAAGATAGGCTGGCCTGCTTACTTCTTAGAGTTTTCGGTTGGGCCAGGAAGGGTTTAGCCCAAACGAACAAATAAAATGGCCCATTCCTTTTTGTTCTGGATTTCCATTGGGCTGGGAAGCTTTTGGCCCAAACAAATAAAGGAAATGGCCCAATGGTTTGGTCCATTAGGAGACCAGAAAATGTTTTTGCAAATCAGCCCCTGAATTTCTCCTTAGCTGTATTGTGGCCCTGGACATTTTCAACTTCTTTCAATTCGATCCTTAATTAATTGCAAATAGGTCCCTGAACTTTATTTTTTTCTTTAATTTTGATCTCCAAACTTTGTTAATTTGTGCAATCAAGTCCTTTCTTCTTTTGACTTCTTGAATGTGGGTTGTCTGCATGATTTAATTGATTCAATTTCATGTTTGCTTTTGTCTCTTGTGATTATTTTTTGATTAAAGTGGTGCCTTGACCCTTTTATTGTTTTGAAGCTAATATTCTCTTCATTTCACAACTCATGGGAGGTAACCTCTATCTCCTTGATTTTATTTTTCCTACGTGCTCCTACGTGTTATGTGAATATGCATGTCTATTTCGCTTTCCTTGCCCTTCTTTAATTCCTTGCATTTATTTCATTTACTTTACTTTTATTTAAGTTATTCATTATGGGGTATGTGTACACCTCTTGGCTTGTAATAGATAGGGCTTGGCGAGCTTTCTTGTCCATTTTCCCTTTCCCTTTTTTTAAGTTATTCATTATGGGGTATGTGTACACCTCTTGGTTTGTAATAGATAGGGCTTGGCGAGCAAATTTGGTCCATTTTCCCCTTCCCCTTTTGTTTTAGTTAGCAAGTGTAATAATTAGGGCCTTAATTTGTGTTGCATGCCTATGTGTTATTTGTTAAGTGCTTTCTTAGGCTCTTGCATCTAGTCGAGCATGCTAAGTGTTATGTGCTACGTGTTTATAAGTGATTTGCATGTCTACTCGCTTTCCATAGTGTGGATGAATGGAATGGATGAATGTACGTCACCACACTAGTCCAACGCTAGTTGTGGCTTCTTTTATTGTTTTCACTAGTCTAATGCTAGTGGGAATTCATAGAAAGGGCTAGTCCAACGCTAGACCCAATAGGATTTTTCCTTTGTTTTTCATTAATGCATTATTTGCCTGTTCACTACATATCATGCATTTTTCCTTAGTTTTATCATCTGGCATGCTCCTCGATTCCCCTTTCCCCTCACTTTAGGTCTTGCATCTCATGCTAGTTAGGGTACATTTGCCTGAAGAGTCCCCTTCTGATAAGGGAAACGAGCGAGTGTGGCTACTCGATAGCCTTAGCACGCTAGTTCCCCCTTCTATCAAAGGAAAAATCAAGTCACAAAGTTAGGACTCCCCGTTCCCGTTTTGATGCATTCCTATAGGATTCACGCATTTCATTCATTCACTATCACTTACTGTATATTCCATTCCTCTTTCTACATTCTCACTTCACACTACTTTCATTTTACACGCACACATGCACTTGATGGCGTTTTCACCTTATTATTCTTTACTTACCTTACCTTGTAAAGACATTTGCACACCTCCACTTATATCTTATTACTTTTATCATTTTCTCTCACTTCACACAAACTCACATTTTCACATGGCATGCACTCCACTCATTTTTACGTCATTTAGGATTATGTGTGACCTCTCCAAAGGATCATTATTGGGCTTCACAATTAATGTGATTGGCACCACTCAACCTTTGAAGAGAAATTTCCCCCATGTCCCCCTAGGTCTAGGTTCTTGCATTCATATAGACATATCCAACATGCGATACATACCTTGGGTAGAAAAATTAGGAAAGGTGGGGCTAAATCACGCAACTAGCCTTGGCTAGGTCGAAGGGGTGCCTTAGATTGTTATCCTTGCCTTCCCCTTCGTCAAATGTGACCCCCGATCCCTCTTTTGGTTACGTAGACCCAAAAGTTCTCTAAAAGGGTTTATTTACTTTTCAAAAACAAAAATCATTTTTGGGTGACTTGGTACACCCTAACTCTATACCAAGTGGCGACTCCATTTTTGATACAGAAAACCCTTTTTGAACTTTATATGGCCAAACCGTCGCATTATCAAGTCCCATGGCCTTTATTTTCATTTTGCACACGTTCACACACACACTACACACTCACATCTCACACCACACTACACACATCACCACACACATCAAAAAGTGGGGCGCGACAGTTGGCGACTCCACTGGGGAGTTTCTAAGTGGGTCCAAGCATTTGACTTAGCCATTCGTTTCCTGTTTCTACCCTTTTTATGCATAGCATTTGGATATTAGGGTTGCATTTTCCATTTTTAGGGCCTTTTTGCCTCGCGCGCGTATCCAACTATTCCCTCACTCACGTACGTGTGATTGGTTGATTGGATGTATGTTTACTTGTTTATCTCGCGCTTGCATTGCATTTGGGTGGGGGACATACCCTAGAGCCTCGCGTTGGTTCTTGATCCCTCCCCTCTAAACAAGCATTAGCATACGTGCATACGCTTTACTTTTTACCCTCATTTATTTTTCTTTTAGTGGCTTGTCACGCCACTCCACCCTATTAGGATTTTAAGCGACTCACTTGGACTTGTGATCGCGACACGATGTGTGCGTAGCATGATCCGAGGAGTCACTCGATCTTCCATTTTAAGCTTTGGGCTCATAGCCTTTAGCTTTTGATTGAAGATTGAGGAGTGTTGATAGATTCACTCATGACATGTAGCCGTGACACGATGTGTGCGTAGCAATGTCTGGGGAATCGCTCGAGCCACCGACAAAGAACCTTAGGATTGATGACCTTTGGTTTCTAAGTCTGAAGGCTCGGGGACCTAAAACCTATCGAGTCTAGATGCATTAGTGAGCCCTAACCTCATGCATCCATGATAGTGTTACCTAGGATAGCGTCTGCCTTACCCTATTAGGGACACTATTCACGAGGGGAGGGGTTCAACCCCTTTCTCCCTTTATTGTTTTTTTTTTCCTTTGTATTGTTTTCATTGCTACAATGTGTTATGTGTATTTATCTGCCTGAACTAACTTTTCTTGGTTTTGTGTCCCCATTGCATTCGCGAACCCTAGCAAATAAGAGGTCTGGCATGACCTTCTTTTAGAAGCCTACCCGTGTAGATAGGTTATTGCACGTTTAAAGATTTTGATATATTGCATTCATAGATTAATAATTGCATAGCATTCTAAGCCTACCTTGGCGTATAAAAGGTCCTTTTAGGTCATGATTTCATTTCAAATTGCATATTTTACTGCTTAATAAAATGGCATCATGCATAAACCCTAGAAAGGGAATGCCATTTGGGTGATCCTGCGCTAGGAATAAACCGCCCTGTGTCTCGGATATATATTCCAATGAGACTTGCACGTTTATGTTTCCTGTACCATCCAAAGGGGTAGTGCACAAGGTAAGGTAGGATCCGATCATTTTCATAGAGTGATCTTTGGAATATGAGCATCTAATAATCACTTTTTGGCCATTTTATCAAAAATTGGTAAAAATCCCTTGCGTGAAGGACATTAATTTGAAGAAATTCACAAATGATTCCTCCTATTGAGACGATAAATAAATTGAGGCCAAAATTTGATTTTTAGAAGCTCATAGACTGATGCATCTCAATAATTTTGAAATCACCAACGGCCGGACAATTCAACCAATTCATTTTGCCAATTCATTCAATAAATCGTCAATTCATTTGACCATTTTACCCTTTTAGGGTCATCCGATCGATTTTGAATAAATCGTCAATTCATTTGACCGATTTACCCTTTTTAGGGTCATTCGGCCGATTTTTGAATAAATCATGCATTTGACCAATTTATCCTTTTTAGGGTCATTTGGCCGATTTTTGAATAAATCACTAATTCAATTTCATTCATTTGGCCAATTTACCCATTTTTAGGGCAATCGAGCCGATTTTAAATAAATCAAGTTTCGTTCAATCTATTTGATCAATTTACCCTTTTTAGGGTGATCTGATTAATTTTGGATAAATTAAATTTCATTCAATTCATTTGACATGTTTCCCTTTTTAGGGTAATCCGGTCGATTTTTAATAAATTGTCAATTTCATTTGACCAATTAGGATTTCAATGTCGAATTTCAAAATGGAAAACCTAGTCGATTTTGAGAAAAGCATCCATTGCATCCAGCCATTTGATCAGCTGAAGTTTTGACCCGTGCTTCACTAAGAAAAGTTGTCAAAACGAATTCCAATCTCTTCGATAGAAAGTTTGTCAAGGTCAAACCCGTGCGTTTTTGCAAGTTCTTGTATCGATCAAAAGTGATCAATCCCTTCGGACGAGGTCCTCATTTTGACAAACGTCTCTTCTCATTCCAATAGGCCAAATTTTTCAAATTATTTTTCACTCCATAAGCTGATTGGATCCATCAGGTATGGTATAGTGCCTACCTCAGAGGATTGCATCCTCATGCTAGGCCTACCCTTGGTACAAAAAGGGTTCCCTCATAGGGCATGCATACAGATTTTATAGTTTTGATTACTAACTCTGGGTATTTTTCTTTTGTTTTTCCCCTCCCCCTGCATTCATAAAAATAGTTCAATAAGGTGAAAAATATCTTTCCATATCTGATAACGATTTTAATCTGATAAGGTTTGAAAATTACAAGTATTACTTGATTCTCAGGCAAGCCTTACAATGTGAATTCGAAAATTCATCTGAAAGCGCTCGCGCAAAACATCTAAGGGATTTCATTGCTCGAAGAACAAAGGGATATGTGTATACATGTGCAAAGGAGTTTTGTAGAATTTTTCTCATATGTATTGCTTTTAAATTTTTCAAACATAGGCATTAATGAAGCTTTTGTTCAGACAATTATTGTTTTGTATGTAAATTCATGAACATTTCATTGTTTATTTTTGCTCATTGGAGATTTCATGATGAATTTTGAGAAATAAGACTAAATTGAGAGTTTTTTCAACCTCTGGCCTGAAAATTCACAAGTGTCTGCTTTCAAAAATCCTTATGTACACCAGATTGTTGATCCGAGTCATCCAATAAGAGTGCTCAAAAAAATTAAAAAGGGTCACTCAAAAGGCCCAATGAGATACCTTTTCTCCTTCACTTAATTCCAAAATAAAGTCAGTCACATTGATTGATAAATTGGGGCAACTTTTGCTTGAAAATGTTCAAGGTATCTAATCCGATTCAATCACATCTAAGTGAAAGCAAAAATGTGCATTATTCTTGTTTGTTTTGAAAATTTGGAAGATACTTCGAGCATTCTTTTCTCTACCTATACACATTTTATCATTTGCTCTCCCATTTGAGCCTTTGAAAGACTAAATTCGTTTCAAATAAGAGCTTTAATGATCACTACCCTACATTGGGAAGATTTTCAAAAGGGAATGGATTCTCAGCGAGCAATCGTTTACTTGTTTGTCATGAGGTGTGAGAATGATGCTTTGGCCGTCGTTTCTACAACCTAAACACTGATCATCCCTTGTATCCTCATTTTAGCTAAAATTGGTGGTTCTTTCGAGTGCACATATGATCGCACCCCACATTGGGGAGGGAGATTGGAGAATTTTCTAAAAAAAAAGGAAAAGGGGAAAGGGAGCCGCGAATTGGGGAAATTTGATTCTACCAGGGTTTCAATTTTTGAAAAGAAAAGAAAAAAGAAAAAAAGACAAGTTCTATCCGGTGGATCGCCTATGTTTCACAAATATGGATGAACAAGGGTCTTCCTCAGTCAGTTAAGTCAGATACATGCCAGAAATTTTGCATTAATGAAAGTTTCCTTTCAGAGTTATTGTAAGGAACGGATTAAAAGTCAGGCCCTCTTCTTTTCCGATCAAGCATTCTATCCCTATTTATCCCTTTTGAGCCTTCAGAATAAAATACTTCATTTGGTAACCCCTGAGAATCGCAAACCCCACACTGGGGGCAAGTTTGAGTTGAAAAGGAAAATTTCAAGAAGTGAAAAAGTGAAAAGTCACAAAATCAAAAGCAAAAGAAGAAAAGAGAACCTCAGTTCAAAAACAAACTGGGGCAAATTTCAAAGAATGGCAAAAAGCCGAAAAGTCAAAAGAAGAAAGAAAATGAAAGTGAAAAAGCCTCAATTGAGCATAAACTGGGGCAAAGTCTTGATTTAACCCTAAAAAGGGTTGGCGCAACAATGCGATCTCAGATTCTTCAAACCACTCTTGAAATTTGCCTTCAAGCCTTAACTTTCCTAAGCACCCCACCTGACCCCATTACGAAAGCCGAAAGTCCTGACTTCTATTCTTTGCAATGGCCCTGTCAAGAAAATTTCTGATGCCGAAAATTTTAGCTGTATTTCTGGATTGATTAGGTGTGAGGTTGACACTGCTCTTCATGTGAAACTCCGCGAGGGCACTTTTGAGAAAAGGAAAAGAAAAAGGAAAAAGAGAGCGAATGCACAAGAAAAATGCAAAAAGATTTGATGCTGAAAGTTCCTGGTGAATGATGAGAAAAATGTAAACAAAGTCCGAGATCTTTGAGTTAAAAATAGGGGCAATTCTGGAAAATACGATCTTCAGTGCAATGTCCGTGAAAATTATTTCTTTAGCTATCGTTTTCAAGCCAAATTACAAGCTAATAAAGTCCATCGTTGACTTACTCCTTCATGACAATCCAAAGTGACGATTATGCTCGTAAGAAATCCATCAAACATTTGTGATCATGGGAGTATAACCAGTTTTCACAGGTTTAGCTATCGTTTCTACCCAAGATTTTGCAAGCCCATGAAGCTTATACGTTGACTAAGTTTTCTTAAGAAATAAGGGTGACAAACTCTTTGCTTTCACTAAGATGTGATGTTGAATGGATTACAATTTTGAGCACAAGAACCAGATAAATCTTAGCCTCTCATTTCCCTTAACCACCGCAAAATCAGAAATAAAGTCACTTGATTGGTCCTGAAAGATGAGCCAACTGGAAAGGGTGACCCATTACCCAAAGCATCGATGCCAAGGTGAGGAAGAAATCTTTTGTAATTTGACATTATTTTGAGAAATTCATCATGAAATTTTCTTTCTTACAGTGTATAAATGGAAAGTCATCCAAACCAATTTTTCCAATCGAATGGGCCCATATTGGGGCAAAATTTTTATTTGCAAGATTTCACAAAATAAACCCACACTGGGGCAAATTTTTTATATAGTCCATTTGAGGATTTCGTCAAAGACTCAAGCAAGACTTTCAAATCAATCATGCTGCCTTTTTCATGAAAATTTGAGTGCATGTAAGCCCCCTGTGCAGGTATTCATAGTTGAAATCGACAAAAGAGCATCCGATGATGTGGAAGGCCGATACCGAAGAAGGAGAAGAAAGAAGGGAAAATGGCCCTACACTGGAGGCAAATTATTTTGGGAAAGATTCCCTCGAAAAATCAGAAAAATTCAAAAGTCAAAATAAAAAATCAAGTTCAAATTCTTGTTTCTTGGAAAATCAAATTCAATTTCTTGACCAATTGGATGGCAGAACTGGGTTCTATCCCGCTGACCGTTTATCACGTTGGAGCTGGGTTTTATCCCGCCAACCTCGGCAGAACTGGGTTCTATCCCGCTGACCGCTCATTTTCACGTTGGAGCTGGGTTTTATCCCGCCAACCTCGGCAGAACAGGGTTCTATCCCGCTAATCGTTTACTATTGGAGCTGGGTGTCCGCCAGTAAGTTTCATTTTCAGCTGGGTTTGTTGGAGCTGGGTTTGTCCCGCCAGTAAGCATGTTTAATTGCATTCGCGCGCTAGCGTGTGGGTGTCACTAGGTGCCTTTCATTTGCTTTGCCGCTAGCCGCTGGGTTTGTCCCATAGTGCTTTAATTGCATTCGCGTAAGCCGTTGGTTTGCTATTCATTTGCTTTCGCCACTAGCCGTTGGGTTTGTCCCACTAGTGTGCCTTTCATTTGCATCGCCACTAGCCGTTGGGTTTGTCCCACTAGTGTGCCTTTTCTATTGCATCCGCCGCTAGCCGTTGGGTTTGTCCCACTAGTGTGCCTTTCATTTGCATCCGCCGCTAGCCGTTGGGTTTGTCCCACTAGTGTGCCTTTTTTGCATTCGCCGCTAGCCGTTGGGTTTGTCCCACTAGTGTGCCTTTCATTTGCATTCCGCCGCTAGCCGTTGGGTTTGTCCCACTAGTGTGCCTTTCATTTGCTTTAATTGCATCCGCCGCTAGCCGTTGGGTTTGTCCCACTAGTGTGCCTTTCATTTGCTTTCACCACTAGCCGTTGGGTTTGTCCCACTAGTGTGCCTTTCATTTGCATCCGCCACTAGCCGTTGGGTTTGTCCCACTAGTGTGCCTTTCATTTGTATTCGCCGCTAGCCGTTGGGTTTGTCCCACTAGTGTGCCTTTCATTTGCTTTCGCCACTAGCCGTTGGGTTTGTCCCACTAGTGTGCCTTTTAATTGCATTCGCCGCTAGCCGTTGGGTTTGTCCCACTAGTGTGCCTTTCATTTGTCATTGCCATTAGCCGTGGGTCAGTCCCACTAGTGTGCACCATGATTTTCATCTTATTCGGGTCAGTCCCGTTTAAATTCCTGTTCGGGTCAGTCCCGTTTAAATCCTTTAAATTCCTGTTCGGGTCAGTCCCGTTTAAATTCCTGTTCGGGTCAGTCCCGTTTTAATTCCTGTTCGGGTCAGTCCCGTTTAAATTTCTGTTCGGGTCAGTCCCGTTTAAATTTCTGTTCGGGTCAGTCCCGTTTAAATTCCTGCTCGGGTCAGTCCCGTTTACATTGCTATTCGGGTCAGTCCCGTTTAAATTTCTGCTCGGGTCATTCCCGTTTTAAATTCCTGTTTGGGTTAGTCCCATTTCAACATTTTGGTAAAGAGATCAGTCCTCGTTTCAAGGGCGGCAATCGTTGGAATCATTCGCAGCCGAATAATACAGGTAAGTTTTTGGTGTCTACTTCTTTGTCTCAAGTTTTTCCAAAACTCAGACAAAGAGGGGCAAACTGTAGACACCGAATTTTTGACTTTATTTTGCATTGTTAGTTTTATTGATATTTATTTTAGTTTGGTTTTACTAATCTCATTTTTAGACATTCTAGAATCAAAAGAAAAAGAAAAAAATAAAAAGAAAAAAAAAAGAAAAAAGAAAAAAAGGAAAAGTCAAAAATCAAAAAATCAATCAAAGGACAAAAACAAGACACATGAACCTATTTCTGAGGAGGAGATCCTGGCCTTTCATATTAGGTTTAGTTTTGGGGTGCCCTAAAAGAAGAAAAGGGCCGCAAGCTAAAAGGGGGTGCCAATTAAAGAGGGGAGCTACGGGGGGCTTCGGCTGAGTGGGAGAGTTACGGAAGAAAGCTAAAGAAGAAAGAAAGAAAAGAAAAAGAGGGAACAAAAAGAAGAAACCAAGGGGCCGAGAGAGGGGAGAACCTGAGAGCTGGCCAGGCTAGAACAAGAAGAAAACCAACAAATCACGGTGGAAGTTTTTGTCTGGAGGGAGTCAACAAAAATGAAGGGATTTCGTCCAGGGAAAAAGAAGAAAAACAGAGAAGGAGGGGGTTTCGGCCAAAACAAAAGAAAACAAAAAAGCAGAGCAAGCAAAAAGGGAGCATTCGAAGAGGAGTTGTGGGCAAAAATTGAAGGAGAAAACAGCGGAGGAATGGAAGCTTGTAGCGCCGCTGCTCACTGGAACCGCCACCACATCGTCAGAATCCACCGCTGCCGCTCGCGAATCTTCGCCATGAGAGATAATGCTCCATTGTTTGCTGGAAGTCAAGTTCCAGTAATGGCTGAAAATTGCAGGAAATCTGAAACCAGAGCAAGAGGAAGAAAGAAGCTTCGGGCTAAGGAAAAATCAAAACGCAGGCAGAGGAGAGTAAGAACCAGAATCACCCCTGCCGTCGACCACCACCAGCGCCGCCACTTCATCGAACCTGCCATCATCATCGGCCAATTTTCATCAAGCAAGAGCACGGTAAGCTGTCCTTTCTTCTTTGAAATCTCAGTTTTGTTCAAGCCTTTGAGACAGGCTGCCGTGACTGTGTTTGGTTGCAATTTTCGGTTATTTGTTCATGATTTTAATACGCATGTTGTATGTGTTAACTGGACCGTTTGATGTGTTTCTGGCAAAATTTTGGGGCTGAAAATGACCTTAATTGAGCAAGAAAGTCGGTAAATGTTTTATGCCCTTTCGCTGTTCGACGAAATGTTCCATTGAAAGTTCTGCTTGAAGGATGGGTTAATTTCTGATTTGCATACGTTCGACTGTTTCATGCTTGTCAAAATAATTGTTTTGAATGGTTTTGTTTGGGCGTCCGTCTGTTTTAACAATCTGTTTTGTTGCTCTTTGCTTGGTGTTCTTCTTGTATGGTTTTAAATTCATGACATGAAATGGCGTGCGAGGAGATTCATGTAAGTGTTTTGTTTTGGAGAACCTGAAGATGACTTTCACTGAGAAATTATGAACTTTGCCGTGTAATTTTGCTGAATTGGTGAAGCATCAAAAGTTGCAGAAACTTTTTCTTTCTCATATCGCATCAAAGAGGAAAGCTTCTGCGAGGCATGAAGCATAAATTTCTGATTTAATCCCTCGTTTTCTGTCTCATCTCATTGTGGCCAAAATTCTGGAAAAATCAACCTAATTTCTCCCCCTTAAGCTTAATCCCCTGTTCGCATATTGTGTGTGATTTCTGGGTAGATTAATGCTGCGATTTAATGTGTAATCAGTGCTTAGTAAATTTTAGTTGGATTTTATCATGTTGGGCTTTCATGAAATAAGGTGAGATCTGATTTAGAGTTGTTGGTTGGGCTTGACAAAAGGATTAAGGACTTGTTTTTTCTGGGTCTTTGACATGGGCTTGAGAGGTGAAGCCCATCTTTTCTAGTTGCACTTTGTCTGGGCTTAAAGATAGGCTGGCCTGCTTACTTCTTAGAGTTTTCGGTTGGGCCAGGAAGGGTTTAGCCCAAACAAATAAATAAGATGGCCCATTCCCATTTGTTTTGGACTTTCGTGGGCTGGGAAGGAAATGGCTCAATGTTTTGATCCATTAGGAAACCAGAAAACGTTTTTGCAAATCAGTCCCTGAATTTCTCCTTAACTGCATTGTGGCCCTGGACATTTTCAACTTCTTTCAATTCGGTCCTTAATTTAATTGCGAATAGGTCCCTGAACTTTATTTTTCTTTAATTTTGACCCCAAAACTTTGTTCATTTTTGCAATTAAGTCCCTTCTTCTTTTGACTTCTTAAATGTGGGTTGTTGACATGATTCAATTGATTCAATTTAGTGTTTATATTTATCTTTTATGATTATTTGTTATTTAAAGTGATGCCTTGACCTTTTTCTTTTATTTTGGAGGGTAAATAAGTAACCTCACCTTATTAGGGCATCGATTCAAGGGAGGTACACTCTATCCCTCATTTGCACTTCATTGACCTTATGTGCTCCTACATGTTATGTGAATATGCATGTCTACTTCGCTTTCCTTGCCTTGCCTTATTTCCTTGCATTTATTTCATTTACTTCTGCTTTTTATTTAAGTTATTCATTATGGGGTATGTGTACACCTCTTGGCTTGTAATAGATAGGGCTTGGCGAGCAATTTGGTCCATATACCCTTCCACTTTTGTTGCCTTTCTTTAATTCCTTTCATTTATTTCATTTACTTTTGCTTTTTATTTAAGTTATTCATTATGGGGTATGTGTACACCTCTTGGCTTGTAATAGATAGGGCTCGGAGAGCATCTGGTCCATTTCCCCTTCCCCTCGGTTGCTTGCTTTTGTTGCTACATGTTTAAGTGCTTTATTAGGCTCTTGCATCTAGTCGAGCATGCTAAGTGTTATGTGCTACGTGTTTATAAGTGATTTGCATGTTTATTCGCTTTTTATAGTGTGGATGAATGGAATGGATGAATGTACGTCACCACACTAGTCCAACGCTAGTTGTGGCTTCTTTTATCGTTTCCACTAGTCTAATGCTAGTAGGAATTCATAGAAAGGGCTAGTCCAACGCTAGACCCAATAGGATTTTTCCTTTGTTTTTCATTAATGCATTATTTGCCTGTTCACGACATATCATGCATTTTTCCTTAATTTTATCATCTGGCATGCTCCTCGATTCCCCTTTCCCCTCACTTTAGGTCTTGCATCTCATGCTAGTTAGGGTACATTTGCCTGAAGAGTCCCCTTAAGTATGGGATATAGACGAGTGCGGCTTTTTCCAAGCCTTAGCACGCTTGTATTCCCTCTATCAAAGGGAAAATTAAGTCACAAAGTTAGGACTCCCCGTTCCCATCTTGATGCATTCCTATAGGATTCATGCATTTTTCATTCACGATCACATACACTTACTTTATATTCTCTCTCTTTTTTTCTACATTCTCACTTCACACTACTTTTACACGTTTTCATTCAACTACTTACACTCTACACCATATCACTCGCACACATGCACTTTATGGCATTTTCACCTTATTATTCTTTACTTACCTTACCTTGTAAAGACATTTGTACACCTCCACTTATATCCTATTATTTTATCATTTTTCTCACTTCACACAAACTCACATTTTCACATGGCATGCATTCCATTCATTTTTACGTCATTTAGGATTACGTGTGACCTCTCCAAAGGATCATTATTGGGCTTCACAATTAATGTGATTGGCACCACTCAACCTTTGAAGAGAAATTTCCCTCATGTCCCCCTAGGTCTAGGTTTTTGCATTCATATAGACATATCCAATACGCGATACATACCTTGGGTAGAAAATTTAGGGAAAATTGGTTTAAGTCACGCAACTAGCCTTGGCTAGGTCGAAGGGGTGCCTTGGATTTTTATCCTTGCCTTCCCCTTCGTCAAATGTGACCCCCGATCCCTCTTTTGGTTACGTAGACCCAAAAGTTCTCTAAAAGGGTTTATTTACTTTTCAAAAACAAAAATCATTTTTGGGTGACTTGGTACACCCTAACTCTATACCAAGTGGCGACTCCATTTTTGATACAAAAAACCCTTTTTGAACTTTATATGGCCAAACAGTCGCATTATTAAGTCCCATGGCCTTTATTTTCATTTTGCACACGTTCACACACACTCACACACACACATCATCAAAAAGTGGGCCGCGACACTAACCGAGCCAGAATGTTAGTCATCTGTTGAATGGCAGTTGCCACTTGATCTCCCCCTGCAGCCTGGGGTTCAGGTTGTGGCTCAACCGTTGCCTCTCTCTCCTCTCTCGGTTCTCGTACCGGTTCCTGGGCTTGTCTACCCCCACGGCCATGACTAGGACCGCGTCCTCGGTTAGTTCCCCTAACTTGACTTCTTCTACCCTCCATGTTTCGCAGCTAATCAACTATAACAATATAACCAACTAATCAATGATAGAATATAGCCACTAAGTAACTATATAAGCATAAAATAGAATAACGCAAATCATAAACCTCTCTAAATCATAAAACAGGGCAATACAATACATTCAATCAAAACAAGTCACATAACTTATAAAGCATTAACCCTAGGTATCGCTCAGGCACTATACTTAATCAAGGCTCGAAACACGTGAATAAGAAGGATCCCAAATCCCATGAATACCTTCAATATATTTCAAGTCCAAACTATTCGCATTCCCCGTGCCTTTGCTTTCGCAATCCAAACTTATCCCAGTATTACGCGAGATCTCAACTTATCGTAAATGTGTCACTCTTTGGTATTCGGGGACAAGAATCCGAAAATATGATAATTAACCACTCAAGCTGGCCAGGCTCAAGAGCAAATCACCCGTATTAGAGATTCCTACCCAACATACATATCTAAGGTCCCCAACAATAGACAATTGTTCCACACTTAACAAGTCAATCCCCACAGTCCGAGAACCCTCTCCCGGCACGAGCTCAATAGGAGCTCTGATACCATCTGTGACGACCCCACCTCCCCTTAAGGCGTACCAAAGGGTTCGGCGGACCGCCTGCCCAACTCTCGCCAGGACTCACTCACTCGTATCACATGCATACATTCATAGACCATAAATAACATCGCAATTCAAGCTTATAATTCACATTGATGCACAATCAAGATACAAAACCTCAATATACCCAAACTGGTTCAAAGTGTATACAATCCAGATACAAAACATTCTATTCGAGTAATAGCGCGAGTACAAGTCAAAAGTCAAAACAACTAGTCTACGCTAGTCTTTACATATCTCACGCCTCGCTCGTACCCCAGAAAGGAAAACAAATGGAGAGGAATGAGCTAAAAGCCCAGTGAGGTTCCAAATAGAAAATTGACCATTATTTATAAGTACAAGTTTTCGATATAGCAAAGTAACGAGTATGAAGAGTTCATAAAGGTGAGCAATAACACGTCAAGTAGCAATCTCAAAATAAGCGAGTGTAAAAGTTTTTCAAAATAAACAATAATCCAATAAGCAATAATCATTCCAAAGCATAAGGATACGGATGGCTTGTCACGACCCCACCTCCCCCTAAGGCGAACCAGAGGGCTCTACAGGAACATTAAATGGTGGAGGAGACGTCGGAGTCCAGCACACGAATTCCAAGTACTCATTTGAGCCAAAACATGTCAAGAACTTATATGCCGGCACACAGGATATGCAATCAAACAAACGATGCAAGAAACATTTCAAAGTAACGTTGGAAAGAGTTTAAGGTCACTCACCTCCACGGCTCATAATCCTTGTCCAATATAGCCAAATAACAAACCAGAACCGTAATTGCAGGTTTACAACTGACACTATGCTGTAATTAGTCCAACTCAGTCTATACAGGTCCGAATGCAGAAATTCCAAAGGCATATGATAGCTAGGACATCAAGCTACATTTCATCAGAAGACCTCAACTAGCAAATACAAAGCAATTCCTGTCAAAACAGCCGATTACAGGCGCAGTTCGGCCATCCTGATGAACCCAGAACAGCAATAGTAAATTCGATATTTCTCACTCTACACTACTCCAAATGACCTGAACTTTTACAGGCACCTCAAACACATCAATACATACAAATTTCATGTTTTAAGAAAAGGCCAATTCGGCCTCTAACCATATGATACAAAACCAGACAGAAAGGGGGTTATGAAACCCTAACTTTTCACATTTCCTTCCAAATCCAAAATAGGTTGGAATTTCCAATCATTTATACCTACTAGAGTCATTAACCATCAATTCCCATCATCAAAGATATCCACAACATCACATTCATATTAAACCAGAAAATTCCTCAATAAATTGAAAACTTCACCATAAATTCCTTCAACCCAATAAATACTCCACAAAATAACACACATGGCCACCACAAACCATTAATTAACCAATACTAGAACAAAAGTAACTTGTATATTCAACTCACCTCAAATTCAAGAGAGCTACCAACTTAGAGCTTCCCTTCAAAAAGCAAGCCATCAAAAGCTTTAAACCACCCTAGAGAGCACTTGTGTGAAATATTTGCCAAAACCACCGATTAAAACTCAAGATTCAAAGAAGGAAATCAAAGGAAAGAAATGGAGTTTTTTCTTTTCTCTCAAAGCTCACGGAAGAACCAGGGAAGAAATGAGATATTTTGGGTGCAAAAGTGGAATAAAAAGGGAGGAAACAGCCGGTCAAAGCTCATGACCGACTCTGCCACGTCAGAATCCGGCCGGAATCTGGCTGGATTTCCGGCCGGATTCAAGGCAGTGGCCAATTCAATTTTTTTTCAAAACTGCAAGGCAATCCGGCCAGTTTCTGGTCGGATTTCCAGCCGGATTTGGCCCCTGTCTTATTTCAAAACTTTTCTTTTCTTTTCCAAGTTGAAAAGCAGTGCCACTCCGCTCGAACAACAACGATATATATCAAATGCAAACCCTCCTTCATACGGGGCGTCACAATCTCCCCTCCTTAAACGAATGTCGTCCTCGACATTCCACTTGCACTAATCAAGTCAAGAATCCCTTAGACGGCACTCAAGCCTCCAAACAAGCACTAAGAATCAAACAACACTTACTTGTCTGAATTTCGGTCCTACAAGCAATCACTTATATGACAAATCATACCCACAGTCCGGCATCCTAAACTTTAAGCCTAGGACACACTACAGAGATCTGAAGCCTAAGCTCTGATACCAATTGTCACGACCCCACCTCCCCCTAAGGCGAACCAGAGGGTTCGGCGGGCCGCCTGCCAGGCTCTCGCCGGGACTCAGTCGTTCACTACAGTCCTCAATTATATACAAGATACAATCTCGAATATAAATCAAATATCCCAAAACTTTACATATCAAAAGCGAAGCGTCCACGCTTCCACTGCGCCACTCTGATCCTTGATACCAACTATTATACAGGAGGAAGTCCAAAACTAGACTATTACACATCCAATCAAATCTAAACGTTCAATACAATCCCAATATGAATGATTACACAAAAGGATATCCAAGTTCAATCCATACATGAGATAATCCATGAATAAACACTACAAGCCCTTCCTTCGCCTTGAGCCCTGTGGAGGGGAATAAAACATTTTGGGGTGAGCTAGAAGCTCAGCGAGCAACCAAGAAAATCAGTTATCAAATCAGTTTCACAATCGTTCATTTCAATAATGTCATGCTTCAACAATCAATGCACTTTCATTTCTCTCATGAGCCAGTGAAATCATGGTACTTAGACATCCAACGCTCCAAACAATCATTTAACATTGAACATTAACATTGAACATTAAACATTGAAAAAGAGCCCATTGGCTCTACAGGAACATTAAATGGTGGAGGAGACGTCGGAGTCCAGCACACGAATTCCAAGTACTCATTTGAGCCAAAACATGTCAAGAACTTATATGCCGGCACACAGGATATGCAATCAAACAAACGATGCAAGAAACATTTCAAAGTAACGTTGGAAAGAGTTTAAGGTCACTCACCTCCACGGCTCATAATCCTTGTCCAATATAGCCAAATAACAAACCAGAACCGTAATTGCAGGTTTACAACTGACACTATGCTGTAATTAGTCCAACTCAGTCTATACAGGTCCGAATACAGAAATTCCAAAGGCATATGATAGCTAGGAAATCAAGCTACATTTCATCAGAAGACCTCAACCACCAAATCCAAAGCAATTCCTGTCAAAACAGCCGATTACAGGCGCAGTTTGGCCATCCTGTTGAACCCAGAACAGCAATAGTAAATTCGACTTTTCTCACTCTACACTACTCCAAATGACCTGAAATTTTACAGGCACCTCAAACACATCAATACATACAAATTTCATGTTTTAAGCAAAGGCCAATTCGGCCTCTAACCATATGATACAAAACCGGACAGAAAGGGGGTTATGAAACCCTAACTTTTCACATTTCCTTCCAAATCCAAAATTGGTTGGAATTTCCAATCATTTATACCTACTAGAGTCATTAACCATCAATTCCCATCATCAAAGATATCCACAACATCACATTCATATTAAACCAGAAAATTCCTCAATAAATTGAAAACTTCACCATAAATTCCTTCAACCCATGAAATACTCCACAAAATAACACACATGGCCACCACAAACCATTAATTAACCAATACTAGAACAAAAGTAACTTGTATATTCAACTCACCTCAAATTCAAGAGAGCTACCAACTTAGAGCTTCCCTTCAAAAAGCAAGCCATCAAAAGCTTTAAACCACCCTAGAGAGCACTTGTGTGAAATATTTGCCAAAACCACCGATTAAAACTCAAGATTCAAAGAAGGAAATCAAAGGAAAGAAATGGAGTTTTTTCTTTTCTCTCAAAGCTCACGGAAGAACCAGGGAAGAAATGAGATATTTTGGGTGCAAAAGTGGAATAAAAAGGGAGGAAACAGCCGGTCAAAGCTCATGACCGACTCTGCCACGTCAGAATCCGGCCGGAATCTGGCCGGATTTCCGGCCGGATTCAAGGCAGTGGCCAATTCAATTTTTTTTCAAAACTGCAAGGCAATCCGGCCAGTTTCTGGCCGGATTTCCAGCCGGATTTGGCCCCTGTCTTATTTCAAAACTTTTCTTTTCTTTTCCAAGTTGAAAAGCAGTGCCACTCCGCTCGAACAACAACGATATATATCAAATGCAAACCCTCCTTCATACGGGGCGTCACAATCTCCCCTCCTTAAACGAATGTCGTCCTCGACATTCCACTTGCACTAATCAAGTCAAGAATCCCTTAGACGGCACTCAAGCCTCCAAACAAGCACTAAGAATCAAACAACACTTACTTGTCTGAATTTCGGTCCTGCAAGCAATCACTTAACCATACCCACAGTCCGGCATCCTAAACTTCAAGCCTAGGATACACTACAGAGATCTGAAGCCTAAGCTCTGATACCAATTGTCACGACCCCACCTCCCCCTAAGGCGAACCAGAGGGTTCGGCGGGCCGCCTGCCAGGCTCTCGCCGGGACTCAGTCGTTCACTACAGTCCTCAATTATATACAAGATACAATCTCGAATATAAATCAAATATCCCAAAACTTTACATATCAAAAGCGAAGCGTCCACGCTTCCACTGCGCCACTCTGATCCTTGATACCAACTATTATACAGGAGGAAGTCCAAAACTAGACTATTACACATCCAATCAATTCTAAACGTTCAATACAATCCCAATATGAATGATTACACAAAAGGAAATCCAAGTTCAATCCATACATGAGATAATCCATGAATAAACACTACAAGCCCTTCCTTCACCTTGAGCCCTGTGGAGGGGAATAAAACATTTTGGGGTGAGCTAGAAGCTCAGCGAGCAACCAAGAAAATCAGTTATCAAATCAGTTTCACAATCGTTCATTTCAATAATGTCATGCTTCAACAGTCAATGCACTTTCATTTCTCTCATGAGCCAGTGAAATCATGGTACTTAGACATCCAACGCTCCAAACAATCATTTAACATTGAACATTAACATTGAACATTAAACATTGAAAAAGAGCCCATTGGCTCTACAGGAACATTAAATGGTGGAGGAGACGTCGGAGTCCAGCACACGAATTCCAAGTACTCATTTGAGCCAAAACATGTCAAGAACTTATATGCCGGCACACAGGATATGCAATCAAAGAAACGATGCAAGAAACATTTCAAAGTAACGTTGGAAAGAGTTTAAGGTCACTCACCTCCACGGCTCATAATCCTTGTCCAATATAGCCAAATAACAAACCAGAACCGTAATTGCAGGTTTACAACTGACACTATGCTGTAATTAGTCCAACTCAGTCTATACAGGTCCGAATGCAGAAATTCCAAAGGCATATGATAGCTAGGACATCAAGCTACATTTCATCAGAAGACCTCAACCACCAAATCCAAAGCAATTCCTGTCAAAACAGCCGATTACAGGCGCAGTTTGGCCATCCTGTTGAACCCAGAACAACAATAGTAAATTCGACATTTCTCACTCTACACTACTCCAAATGACCTGAAATTTTACAGGAACCTCAAACACATCAATACATACAAATTTCATGTTTTAAGCAAAGGCCAATTCGGCCTCTAACCATATGATACAAAACCGGACAGAAAGGGGGTTATGAAACCCTAACTTTTCACATTTCCTTCCAAATCCAAAATTGGTTGGAATTTCCAATCATTTATACCTACTAGAGTCATTAACCATCAATTCCCATCATCAAAGATATCCACAACATCACATTCATATTAAACCAGAAAATTCCTCAGTAAATTGAAAACTTCACCATAAATTCCTTCAACCCATGAAATACTCCACAAAATAACACACATGGCCACCACAAACCATTAATTAACCAATACTAGAACAAAAGTAACGTGTATATTCAACTCACCTCAAATTCAAGAGAGCTACCAACTTAGAGCTTCCCTTCAAAAAGCAAGCCATCAAAAGCTTTAAACCACCCTAGAGAGCACTTGTGTGAAATATTTGCCAAAACCACCGATTAAAACTCAAGATTCAAAGAAGGAAATCAAAGGAAAGAAATGGAGTTTTTTCTTTTCTCTCAAAGCTCACGGAAGAACCAGGGAAGAAATGAGATATTTTGGGTGCAAAAGTGGAATAAAAAGGGAGGAAACAGCCGGTCAAAGCTCATGACCGACTCTGCCACGTCAGAATCCGGCCGGAATCTGGCCGGATTTCCGGCCGGATTCAAGGCAGTGGCCAATTCAATTTTTTTTCAAAACTGCAAGGCAATCCGGCCAGGTATCCGGCCAGAAACTGGCCGGATTTCCAGCCGGATTTGGCCCCTGTCTTATTTCAAAACTTTTCTTTTCTTTTCCAAGTTGAAAAGCAGTGCCACTCCGCTCGAACAACAACGATATATATCAAATGCAAACCCTCCTTCATACGGGGCGTCACAATCTCCCCTCCTTAAACGAATGTCGTCCTCGACATTCCACTTGCACTAATCAAGTCAAGAATCCCTTAGACGGCACTCAAGCCTCCAAACAAGCACTAAGAATCAAACAACACTTACTTGTCTGAATTTCGGTCCTACAAGCAATCACTTATATGACAAATCATACCCACAGTCCGGCATCCTAAACTTTAAGCCTAGGACACACTACAGAGATCTGAAGCCTAAGCTCTGATACCAATTGTCACGACCCCACCTCCCCCTAAGGCGAACCAGAGGGTTCGGCGGGCCGCCTGCCAGGCTCTCGCCGGGACTCAGTCGTTCACTACAGTCCTCAATTATATACAAGATACAATCTCGAATATAAATCAAATATCCCAAAACTTTACATATCAAAAGCGAAGCGTCCACGCTTCCACTGCGCCACTCTGATCCTTGATACCAACTATTATACAGGAGGAAGTCCAAAACTAGACTATTACACATCCAATCAATTCTAAACGTTCAATACAATCCCAATATGAATGATTACACAAAAGGAAATCCAAGTTCAATCCATACATGAGATAATCCATGAATAAACACTACAAGCCCTTCCTTCGCCTTGAGCCCTGTGGAGGGGAATAAAACATTTTGGGGTGAGCTAGAAGCTCAGCGAGCAACCAAGAAAACCAGTTATCAAATCAGTTTCACAATCGTTCATTTCAATAATGTCATGCTTCAACAATCAATGCACTTTCATTTCTCTCATGAGCCAGTGAAATCATGGTACTTAGACATCCAACGCTCCAAACAACCATTTAACATTGAACATTAAACATTGAAAAAGAGCCCATTGGCTCTACAGGAACATTAAATGGTGGAGGAGACGTCGGAGTCCAGCACACGAATTCCAAGTACTCATTTGAGCCAAAACATGTCAAGAACTTATACGCCGGCACACAGGATATGCAATCAAACAAACGATGCAAGAAATATTTCAAAGTAACGTTAGAAAGAGTTTAAGGTCACTCACCTCCACGGCTCATAATCCTTGTCCAATATAGCCAAATAACAAACCAGAACCGTAATTGCAGGTTTACAACTGACACTATGCTGTAATTAGTCCAACTCAGTCTATACAGGTCCGAATGCAGAAATTCCAAAGGTATATGATAGCTAGGACATCAAGCTACATTTCATCAGAAGACCTCAACCACCAAATCCAATGCAATTCCTGTCAAAACAGCCGATTACAGGCGCAGTTTGGCCATCCTGTTGAACCCAGAACAGCAATAGTAAATTTGACATTTCTCACTCTACACTACTCCAAATGACCTGAAATTTTACAGCCACCTCAAACACATCAATACATACAAATTTCATGTTTTAAGCAAAGGCCAATTCGGCCTCTAACCATATGATACAAAACCGGACAGAAAGGGGGTTATGAAACCCTAACTTTTCACATTTCCTTCCAAATCCAAAATTGGTTGGAATTTCCAATCATTTATACCTACTAGAGTCATTAACCATCAATTCCCATCATCAAAGATATCCACAACATCACATTCATATTAAACCAGAAAATTCCTCAATAAATTGAAAACTTCACCATAAATTCCTTCAACCCATGAAATACTCCACAAAATAACACACATGGCCACCACAAACCATTAATTAACCAATACTAGAACAAAAGTAACGTGTATATTCAACTCACCTCAAATTCAAGAGAGCTACCAACTTAGAGCTTCCCTTCAAAAAGCAAGCCATCAAAAGCTTTAAACCACCCTAGAGAGCACTTGTGTGAAATATTTGCCAAAACCACCGATTAAAACTCAAGATTCAAAGAAGGAAATCAAAGGAAAGAAATGGAGTTTTTTCTTTTCTCTCAAAGCTCACGGAAGAACCAGGGAAGAAATGAGATATTTTGGGTGCAAAAGTGGAATAAAAAGGGAGGAAACAGCCGGTCAAAGCTCATGACCGACTCTGCCACGTCAGAATCCGGCCGGATTTCCGGCCGGATTCAAGGCAGTGGCCAATTCAATTTTTTTTCAAAACTGCAAGGCAATCCGGCCAGGTATCCGGCCAGAAACTGGCCGGATTTCCAGCCGGATTTGGCCCCTGTCTTATTTCAAAACTTTTCTTTTCTTTTCCAAGTTGAAAAGCAGTGCCACTCCGCTCGAACAACAACGATATATATCAAATGCAAACCCTCCTTCATACGGGGCGTCACAATCTCCCCTCCTTAAACGAATGTCGTCCTCGACATTCCACTTGCACTAATCAAGTCAAGAATCCCTTAGACGGCACTCAAGCCTCCAAACAAGCACTAAGAATCAAACAACACTTACTTGTCTGAATTTCGGTCCTACAAGCAATCACTTATATGACAAATCATACCCACAGTCCGGCATCCTAAACTTTAAGCCTAGGACACACTACAGAGATCTGAAGCCTAAGCTCTGATACCAATTGTCACGACCCCACCTCCCCCTAAGGCGAACCAGAGGGTTCGGCGGGCCGCCTGCCAGGCTCTCGCCGGGACTCAGTCGTTCACTACAGTCCTCAATTATATACAAGATACAATCTCGAATATAAATCAAATATCCCAAAACTTTACATATCAAAAGCGAAGCGTCCACGCTTCCACTGCGCCACTCTGATCCTTGATACCAACTATTATACAGGAGGAAGTCCAAAACTAGACTATTACACATCCAATCAAATCTAAACGTTCAATACAATCCCAATATGAATGATTACACAAAAGGAAATCCAAGTTCAATCCATACATGAGATAATCCATGAATAAACACTACAAGCCCTTCCTTCGCCTTGAGCCCTGTGGAGGGGAATAAAACATTTTGGGGTGAGCTAGAAGCTCAGCGAGTGACAAGGGTTTATTTTACGTATTTTTAGTGTGTTTTATTAGTTAATTTTGGTTTGATTATTTAGTTTTATAACTAAAATAACTAAGGTTTTGGTAAAAATCTACATTTTATGTTAAATTGGCTAAATATTGCATTTGTTGGATTTTTATGGGAAAAACTTCATATTTTGTAGGTTTAATGATTCAATCATCAAATGAAGTGCATTGAGAAGATATTTGGATGATTGAAGATGGATTAAAGTGGGGAAAATAAAATATGAAGTGTAAAAGGAAGAAATGCAATTTGAGGACAAAAAAATCAAGAAAAGTCAGCTTTGACAACTCAGACATATTTTCGTATTTTGACTATATCAGGAGCTACAATGATCGGATCAAGGTGATCTTGGTACCATTTTGAAGCTAAGAGATATATCTGCATTTGGTATGAAGACATCAAAGTCCAATTCAGCCGTTTTCCTGGTCAAAAGGTCGAAACACAGAAACTTATCTGGATGGTCGAAAGCTGAAACCCAGAATTGACCAGTCTATGGTATTTTGACCATATCTCCGTCCACCGATCTCCAAATTATATGATTCTTGAAGCATTGGAACTCTAATTCAAAGGGCTACAACTTTTGTGTTTTACACAAAAGCCAGTTCGGCCTTCATCATGGAGAAAAATGCAGTTGAAGTGAGGTCAAAAGTAAAAACGTGTCTGGCAGCCGAATTTCTGTAATTTGCTCAGCCATTTTTCTCATCTTCACACTACTTTCCAGCTAGAGTTGGAGAGAAAACGTAGGCTGCACATGCTTCAGAAGACATAAGGAAGAGATATAGCCAAGGTTCCAAGTCAAAAGCCATTATTTTTGACTCCCTTAACAAATTCAGATTTGGAGAATCATAGCAGAAATTTTTGACTGGTAAGGGAAGGACTTTTCATCAGCTTATATGCAGGACATTCAAAAACATACGGGAGAAGCTTGAGGAGTGCAGAAATGTAGTTCTTCCATTTCCTTAGTGTAGGATAGTGTAGTAAGTGTAGTTCATCCATTCTTGTATAATGACTAGATTAGGATGAAAATGGAGATGAAGAAAGAGAAGTTGAAGCTCAAGTGACATGGGTTATCTCTTCTCCAACTCTTTATCTTTTGTATTGGATTCTTAAATATAGTTAATATGCAAGTTCTGGAATTTATGTCTATTATGTGTTTCTAAAGTTTATGCCTTGGGTTTGGTTGAACTTTCTATGATTGTTAGTGTTTATCATTTGGCTATTTAAATGCTATGATTTGAGCAAGTTATTTAGCACTTTAGCTCTTGAAATCATGATTAATCTGGTACCATTAATTGTGATTATCTAAGGTGTTGTTTCTGCAATGAAAATTGAGATTTAACACTAGTTCAAGAAGTGCTAAACATAGGGAGTACACTCACGAAAGTAGAGGTGCACCTATGTGGTTTTTAGTGATTTATTTCATGTAATTTCACTGAAGAAATGAACTTGTAGCTAATTTCATAACCATGAGAATAGGTATGGATTAGTTATAAGTATAATTGATTCACTACGAAAGTAGGATTCAAATGCATAAGGAAATTACACCATAATTAGCCTAGATGTAGTATTCAATGATCCAAATATAACACTTGCATGAGTAGTTAGGGATACCACAACCTAAGGAGCTTTTATTTGTTATTTTGTATAATTTCAGTAGGATAAATTTGTTATAATTCATTGATAGTCTAAATAATAGAGAAGCTTTAGTAATACCGGTAATTGTTCACTCTTCCTTGTGGGATCGACCCGATATATACCCTAAACTACTAGTTGATCTGTATACTTGCAGTGAACGGGTGTAATTCGGTATTTTTTAGCTTGCACGTATGTAAAATACCCGTCAAGTTTTTGGCGCCGTTGCCGGGGAAGATTTGGCAATATCGGTGTGAAGAGCAACTTTATTAGTTTAGACATAATATTAGTTATATTGTGAATGTTATTTTCTGTTATTTTAGTATTTTATATGTGTATGTATTTTATCACCTATTCTTCTTACTAATTTTGCTCTTAAGTTGTTTAAAAGCAATTTTAGGTGATGAGGAGGATAGATCAATTTGGAGGACAATGCTTGAGAAGTGGAAGATTGGCAATGGATGGTTACCAAGTGCAAAGCTCCTTCAACAGAGGTAACAAAGAAATTACTGATTGTATGTCTTTTGAAGATGGTTTAAGGTGCTTAAAGGCAAAATTTGATGTTATGATGGACACAATTATGCATGAAATTGAGCAAGGGAGGAATGTTAATGATTTTAGTTCTTATCATGTGATTTGTGACTTGTGTGGAGGTTATCATGCAACTAATACATGTATGCAAGCACAAAATGTGGATTATTATGATGAATTAGAGCATTACAATCCTTGCTTTGATCGATATAGTGCTAATTTGAGCAATTCTTCTGCTTATGGATGGAATAATCAATGTATTTATAGTAATTCTTCATATTTTTATGATTACCAACCTGAATGTGTCCAATATGAATCAAAACCATCTTGGGAGTTAGCAATTGAAATGGTAGCTAATGATTCTAAGCCATCTTGGGAGTTAGCTTTAGAAAAATTAGCTAATGCAACTTCCAACCGTTTTGATAGGGTTGAAGAAAGAATAGATGAACTGACTTCTCACTTTAGTAGAATACAAGAGAAATTGAATGCATTGTGTGAAGTTATTTCCTCTAAAAATTTGCAAAATGATCCTAGCATGAATGGTAGGAATGTTGTATGTGAAAATGGATTATATTTGGATGAAAATGATGAATTTCAATTGTGTTTTAATGAGCAAATATCCATTTCACATGATAATATCTTTGGAACTAACTTTGAGCCTCAAGAGGTGAGTTTTAATGACTCATTTTTCACCCCTCTTGAGGAGTGCAGTGAAAGTATATGTTTTAAAGGTATTGCTGTCCAAGATACTCCCATGACATTTTCTTTGGTGAATTCTCAAGTGGTGCATATTCAAGGTAATATTTATGAAACACTTGGGATAGGTAAGTCAATTCCATTTCTCACATCATTAGATTATGTGGCTTTCGCGATAAAGCCACCTTTTAATGATCCACCACGGCCTAAAATGGTGGATTATTCGCTAACAAAGCCTCCTTGAAAAAATGAGGTGAAATAGTCAAGCTATTGACTATAAAGAAGCGCTTATTGGGAGGCAACCCAATGTTTGTTTAAGTTTATGTTATTTTGGGGTGATTTTATGTTTAAAGTATATGTTTGAGTTATTTTGTTATTTTTCATTTGTAGGTATTGGAAATGGAAGCAAAAGTGACCAAATGAGGTGAAAAAAGCGAAATTTGATCAAGGAACTTCAACCCCTCAATTTGAGTAATTGTTGTTTTTGATTTGTTAAAAGGGGCTAAAATGCATGTTTTAATGTTTTACATGTGTGCACATTGATAAATTTTACAAACAAATGATTTATGATGCATTTTGAGTGATTGGGGTATCATTTGTAATTTTTCAAAGTTGGCTTTCTGCAAAAATTTCGCAGAAGAAAACGCATTTAGGGCTGAAAACGCGCCTTAGAATCGCGTTTTCCATAATCGCGTTTTCGATTCTGCGCCTATACTGAAGAAAACGCGCCTCAAAACGCGACATGAAGTCGCGTTTTCTACCAAGTCGCGTTTTCCAGCCTGTTCAGAAACCAAAAACGCGCCTTCAAATACGCGACTCCAAGTCGCGTTTTATAACACAGTCGCGTTTTCGATCCTGCAAGATATGTGAAGAAACGCGACTTCCCAAAACGCGGCTTGATGGCGCGTTTTTATGAGTCGCGTTTTCGGAGAAAAAAAAAAATTGCAGATTCCTTGATTCTCTTTTTTCTTCTTTTCGTCATATATATTTTCTTGTACCTTGAGTTGCTTATTGTATTTTTTTTATAGGTACATCACTAAAACAAGGGCTTGAAGTTACGGATCGCCGTTTTGATGTCTTAAGCCTTTTTTATCACTTTTGTTTCTCATTTTCCATTTTTAGGTTTACATCACTAATGGTTATCCAATGGAACTCATGAAGCGTTGGAGATAAACGGACAATGGATTTTGAAGCTTCATATTCAATCACATCATAGGGGAGTATTACTTTCTTTATCTTGATTTTCCTTTTTACACATTGAGGACAATGTGTATGTTAAGTGTGGGGGGAGAATTGAGATTATATATATTGTATGTGATTGAATTATTAGTTGCAAATATTGGACTTGTGTTAAAATTCAAAATTTTTCTAAAATCTTGTCCAAAATTGCAAACTTGCCCCAAAAAAATTTCATATTTTTTCAATTTTATCCAAGGGGTAACAAGTTTCATACCATTAGTAGTTCAAATTCCTTCTACATTTGAGATAAATATATGTGATTTGGAAACTTCTTTTCTCATTTAACTTGGAAATGACTATTATGTGATTATAATTTTTGCATTTGTAGGAAAGTATATCTTTTAAAGTGGAGAAAATTATGCCTATATTTTTTTTGCATATTTGATGAAATTTCTTCTCTTTATTGGATTTTATAAGTTAAGTGATAAATATGGTCAATAATTGCAATACTCTTCTCATGATTATGCTTTCGAGGGAATGTTATTATCTTTACTTTAAAAAAAAAATGAATGAAAAAAAAAATGAAGAAACAAAAGAAAAAGACAAAAATAGAATAAGATTTGTTCTACTCCAATGATTCTTGTACTTAGTAACCGGGTGTCTTCATCTAAAAATGTCGACTTTCGCGTAAAACGGTACTTGAATTAAGAGTATGCAAAGCAACT
>NW_020862227.1:126718-151230 GCF_003713205.1 Coffea eugenioides | reverse complement strand
TGTTACATGGTCATAGGGATCAACACACACAAAATTTATATAACTTACCCTTCATATCTTGGTCTATCAATTGAAATTTACCCTTCATATCTTGGTCTATCAATTGACAATCTCATAAGTATGATCCAAGAAGTGCGGTAAACAAAAAAGAGTATGATCCACCAAGCAAATATAATGCTGGACAAACTCCCAACCCTTACAAGAAGTTGTTCATCTTTCATCCCACGACTAAATTAAAACAACTTGGCCACATAGGTTCAGACTCTTAGGCTTTTGTAAAATCAATGGAATTTCTGCCCAACTTGGGTCACAAACCAACCACTGCTGATGAACTCCCAACCGCAATAAAAGTCTTGACCTGATCCGGAGGGGGCACCTTAGGTGCCAATGTCAGAAGCTTGAAACAAGGTAGGTATGGTGGCAAATGGCAAATGTACATCTGTGTACTTTAGCAGCTCCTCATTTGTGGGTGTAAAGGATATTTTTTCTCAAACCGGAAGCGTTATGCCAAATGGCCTAAACAATGCTGTGGAAGGCAACGATCAGTATTGTGATGATGAATGATTTCAAAAGAAAATGAAAAATTGGGCAGACAAATTTAAAACAATTAAGAAAGTGTCCATGGACATTCAAAGCCATGACTGAACAAGATGTGTCATGCAAGCCTATAAAACGGATGCATTGCCCCACTATTCCTACTATTTGAACCTTGAAAATATGATGTGCATCTTACTCATCGAACAGAAAAAGAACCTATTTTAATGGCAGTGAACCCAGTAGATGCAGTAACTTGATCACATTTATGCCAATATTAACAAATTCAGATAGCATAAAAGATGGATGACAAATAGTTTTCATATATTAGAAACAGACCAAATTTGAGAATAATACCAAAGGACAAGCCCAGCAAAAAGAAAAAGGACAACTCCTCCAGTAATTGACTGCTTACTGAGATAATTGCATTGCTATCTTGACATACATCAAACTTTAGAGCTAAATATCATGATTCGAACATTGTATCAAATCCAAGAAAAGCAACAATCAATTCTAGTTGAGGATAAAAGCAATTTTGATTAGAAAAAAGGAATAACTTCACTCTGTCAAAATTATGGAGCTAGTATACCCAAAAAGAGATACATAATTCACCGCTAGAAAGTTTACAAACACATGTTAAGTCCTCACTTCTAAACCTTTTCATACACAGGCCCCTCAAAATTTACGATAATCCAAGTTTCCTTTTTGACAAAAAATGGTGAACTCTACAAACTTGGCAATTTTAGCCAAATAAAGGAAGAGGTATTGATCCTGCCATATGGCGAGTAGGTAAAAGGGTATATCACTACTGGTACAAAGCCAATAGGTCATGCACCACTACCTTTCCTTGAATCTCGGTTGTCTCACTGTATTCCCTACCAAAGCTTGAGCCCGATTTTTTGCCAGAAAAGTCAACAGTACTCCAACGCCAGCAGCTATTCCTACTCCAACAACTAAGGAAGGCAAATGAAGAACTGAATCTTTCTTCTTCTGCATAATGTCCCATTGCAAGTTAACATCCTCAGCATGCCATAAACTCAAGTGCACTGCTAGTATCATTTTCACGTCAGAGTCAAGTGGAGAGGAAATCGCTTCTGTGCATACAGGACAACAAACCTGCATAGAGTCTCGAACTTTGACTACAGAAACTCTCCCTGCGACTGCTATTGCTTTATCCCGTAATGATATTCGAACTGGCTGAGGTATCTGTACAGTGGTATATTATGTGAGAATGGTACATAACATTAGCAATGTCAGGGCCAAAAAGTTATTGTCATGAATGGCCCTGTTTCTGCCACCATATTTAGTTCAAATAAGTTTGTAACAAAAAAAAATAAAACAGATATCTCTTGCCTTTACTAGATTACGCAACCGCAGCCATGTCAATTTCAGCAGCCTTTTCATTTTCGTGCTTGTTGTGGTTCAACAGCTAGACCTGATTAACTGCCTGTTTTAGCATCATTATAAAGTTGTGCACTGAAAACAATTAATTGTGAACAATACCGATTAACCAAAAATTAACATGAATGTTATCATTCAGGTACTCTGTGCTGGTACCAGAAATAGCCTTGTTCTGGTGAAAAAATTAATTCGACCTTTTCTAGGAACTATACTGTAAAATTACCAGCTAAAGCACTAAAATAAACAATGTTGATCAGCAACACAAATTTAGGAATTGCAGATCAATTACATTCTTATCCTGATAACTGTATGGAAAATTCCACTGACATAGGATACCCTTCTTGAAAGCGAGCTAAAGAACTATTTCAATTCAGCTTTTTCTAGGTGAAACATCTCACAAGCCCCTCACAAATAGATAATGTAGAAACAGAGTCATATTTTCCCTCCTTTTTATTTTTTTTAAAAAAAAGAAATTCAAAGTTACAGACACTTCTCAACTAGTGATTGCTTTCTAAAATAGCTAAACCAGACAAAGAATAACAATTCAAATAACAGCAATTAGAATTCAATTGTGTGCTTCTAACTTCCAAAATCAGTCTGATGATACAGGAATTCTTTCGTTATTTCTTGTTCTTGGCAGGCCCAACAATTAACAATGGCTCAAACTTTCTAGTAGAGTTCCAAATTTGCAATAGACTAAATTTCTTTACAAGAATACAAATCGAACACACAGACCTTATTAATGTAGTATTAAACATCCTAAATTATACTTCATATAATCGTGCAAAATAGTTAATTTGCTCAAAAAAAATAATCGAATGAAAGCAATGCTAGTAACTTTTCATAGCCGAGAAACAAGAAAATTCTAACACAAACAAAAGACTTTATATCCCAAAAGGATATTATTCAACTTATTTTCTTGCAAGCTGTAAATTGCGAAACATACCGATTTTACCGAAGTTGGCCCGCCTGAAAATTCTGCTGCGGCCGTTTATTATGGGGTTGGAGGGAAGGGGCTAAGGGTTTTGCGATGGGGCACCGGGTTTTATCAAAGACCGGGAAAGCGTGGGAGGGAAGAGAGGGAGACACGAAAGTGAAAAAGAAGAAAGGGGCCGAAAGTGTAAGAAAAATAGAAAGTGGAGTCGAGGAAGGAAATCTGAAGATTCTGGGTATTGTTGGCAAGGAATTCCTTTTCCCTCAAAAAAAAAAAAAAGGAATGTTCGCTTAATTCCCTTTTATTTTTTGGATTGTTTTTAATCATATTTTTCATAGTACGTTAATGAATTAGACATATCCATAGGGGTGGCAATTCGGGTCCAAATCAGGTTGGCGGGTCGGGTTCGGGTCAACCCGCCAGAAAATCTGTTGACCCGAACCCGACCCGCCAAACCCGTGACGGGTCAGGTATGCTGACCCGAACCCGAAATTTCAGGTTGACGGGTTGGCGGGTCGACCCGAAATGACCCGAAACTTAATTTTAATTTATTAATTTATCACTGTAATTTCTAATAAAAATCAATTTCTCACAAAACTAATTACATAATCAAGTAATAAAATTTAAAAAATATTCCAAACCAATCTAAAATAAATTAAACACCGTAAAAGTGTTTTATCCCAAACAAAATATAAAATAAATTAAAACAATATAAAAGTAAAAAATAATATAATATATTATTTGTCCAAATATAATAATTTCAACTTCACACAAATTAAATAAATTCATTTAGGATTAAGTAATTAATGCCTTTGAAAAAAAGAATAACTTAGTTTAGTTAGATAAAATTATTTTTATATTTATTAAATTATTTTTAATTCGTAAACGGGTCATATCGGGTCACCACGGGTTGACCCGAAATCGACCTGTTTTCTTTTCGGGTTCATCGGGTCCAACCCGATTCTGACCCGAATTCCCGAAACCTCAACCCAAACCCATTAATTTCGTGTTAGGTTCGTGTCGTGTTTTCAGGTCGTGTCGAAAATTGCCACCCCTACATATCCATGCTCTGAATTGGACATAGCACGTTGATAAAGAGTACGTTGATGAATTAGACATATCCAAGTGAATGATATATCTTTTCGTCACGTGAACTTTTTTAATATTTTTTTGACTTTTTAATTCTTTTTGTGTTTTTTTTTATAACAATTAATTTCCTTCTTTTTCCCAATTCCTTATATGTTGTCAATCAATTTAATAATTTATGCCTTATATATATATTCGTATCAATTATGCATTATTAAATTTTTTATCAATCAAACTTATAATTTTCCTTTCTAATTCTTTTAACAGATTATGTGTGGTCCCTATTCAATAACAGGTTAAGAACTAGTTTTTTAAGAATATGAAGTTTGGACCGGCTATCTCGTCCAATGTGCTAAACATATACTTGGACAAGATTCACAATTACAAAATGCCCTTTTGATTTTATCAAAAGTTAGGAATCTACCCTATGATTCAAAACTCCGTCAATGAACCCGCGTATGCTGTGGACATATGTGGAGCATGGATGGAAATTATTTAAATTAATACAAATTTACACTTCAAATGTCTCCAATAACATACAAAAAGGTCACTAGCTTCCATCAAATGTCGCTAGTCTAGAATCCCCAACTTCCACTTCCAAACATGTTAAGGAAAACAAACTTAAAGGGATGACCTAACGCTTAATGAGGCCAAGAAAATCAAGCAAGCAAGCAAGTAGCACAAATTAAATCAAATATCACGCTTAAAAAAGATTTAACATGAAATTTCATTTTAAGTGCACAAATAGAAAGTAAAACATACGTAAAAGGACACAGGAGCTCTCAAGAGCTAAATCCACACTGCTTCACCGATAATCTTGATCCATAATTTCCAAGTGTTGACACTCCATCAACCGAACAAGTAACAAGTCCGTAGAACCCCACTTTTCACCAAATTTTCGTCCACCGTTACACCCCCTGCCGAGCCCGAAAGTCAAACAAGATGTGATATTACTCGAATATATCCAAGCAAGTCAAGTACACAAGCCCAAGGTTCACCAAACTCCTCAACCAATCCCTTGTTGGCTTGAGTTGAATGGCAAGCCATTGGGTTTTGGGCGTCCCCACGAGCACAAGTGGTCGATGAGACAACGCTCCAATTGACTTAAAATCAGTCATAGTACTGAGTCAGTATGAGAGGCACCTCCCACCCAAATAGGGTGTGGTACATGCTGCCGCTCAGTACTCACGAGTTACGAGCATGTTCGAGTACAAGTGCAAGTCATGCAAATTCATATACAAGTAACGAGTATTCAAGAAGGAGAGGACAAGGGCGATAAAGTACACCCTCACCTCGGTAAGTTCACAAATCATAACAATTTTACTTAGCACTTGTACGAATATCATTTCAATTGTAGCACATAAAACATGCACTTGACACTCACCAAAAGTCAAGGGCAAAGCAAGAGCAAAAGCAAGAGGTCAGACAAGCTCCTCGGCATCCACGTGACCGTCTGTGACATGTACAATCACGATTATCTAGGTATTTGACCAAGACTAATAAGAAAATATCTTCTTGCTACCCACAGTCCAAGCTACAAGTTCAAGTTGAGTTAAAAGAGACTTTCTCGATTAATCATTGAAATAATACTCAAGGAGAATTCAAAAGTCATTTTCGAGTCAAGTTGTGGCAAGAAATCTCGATTTTAAAAAGAAAGTACCACACTTAATATTGGCACGAAAATCGAGGAAAGAAAAAATGGTTTTCATACCTTAAAACTTCTAATCCTATGCCCAAGTTTTAGAATATAAAGGAGCGTTCATGTTTTCAAATCTTATGGAGTCAAAATCCATCAAAACGCTACTAATTTTCATAGTAAATGTTGAAGTCAAAAGTTCCAAGTTTCAAATAGAAGGCTAGCGAAATTCCTCAAGAATTACTCTAGATAAAATGCTCCATTTTATGGTTCATTTTCATGGAAACCAAGGGCATAAGACTAGGGGGTGAAATCCATTTTCCAAGTATAAAATGAGGTGCAAATAATCAAGAAAGTTAGGCTTGAAACCTAGAAAATGTTGCCAAGTGACTTTGGAGTGTTGTCACTTTACAAGGAAAAATACAATTTTGGCAACTTTTTTGAAAAATCATAACTTGAGTTCCATAAGTCCAAAATTTGCAAATCTTAAACCGTTGGAAAACGAACTCAATAAAATAAAACTCTCTAGAAGAACTTTTTCCATATTCAAATCTGAAATTAGTTAAATCTTAGCTCCAACTCGTTGTTTCAGCAAGAACTGAGCAAAACAGTCTTGAATTTCAGTGAAATTTGAAATTTTGGCAAAATTCATAGGAATCGAAATAGCCCCTAAAATTTATACCACAGAAAGAACTCCAAGTCTAGTTTCAAAAGCAATAAATGGAATTCTTTGAATTTTTCTACACCAAGATACAACAGTTTTATGAAAGCTGGTTTTTGAAACCTGGTTCATGAAATTCCAGTTTTGGAGCACTCGACACAGTTTGTAAATCAGGTCACAACTAAGGCTACACAAGTCCAAAATTAGTGTGGTTTATGGCGTTGAAAACTATATTCAAAATGATAAAAATCACTAGAAGAACATGTCTTCAAATTCATTTTGTAAGATGAGTGAAAACGAGCTACAAACTACAGCTATGCTTGTTTCTCGGTTAAAACAGTGAAGAAAAACAGTCAACTTTGCCTGTTCACTACGGCTCATAGAAAATGAATTAGTAGGTACATTTTATACCGTTAGAAATATCTCGGAGTCTAGTTTCATATGCCACAAACGGTACTTGATTTTGACTCCTGAACGAAAAATTATGGGCTGTTGAGTGCGCACTGGATGGCAGCACTGATCAGAAATTCCAGGTTTGCTTTCCTCACTTTAACCTAACTTTAACTCAACCAAATGAAATGCTTTTTGGGAGATAATTTACACACATATACCCCAACATGCAACAAGCATTTTGGCATCAATATAACCACAAAATTTGAAATTCACATAAGGGAAATGAACCAGCAAAAATCGGACAGTTCTTGCACCATTTTCTCTTCAAATTTTCTTTCCAAATCTTCATACCAAAACCAAGCTATAAATCACTACAACATCAACCAAACAAACAAGAAATCCACAAGGACACTCCCTAAGAATCTTCCTCAAGACATCTACCTAAAGTCAAGGTTCATGGAACCCATGAACAACCCAAGCTTAACTAGTTAAAACTAACTAAAAACTAACCATAAGTTGGAAGAAAATTAGGGTTTTGGAGAGTTACTTTTCCTCCAAGAGTAGTAGGCCAAACCACAAGAAGTCAAGCTCTAAACCACAAGAATCTCTCCTCCTTCAAGCCTCCTACTAAGCTTGATGATGATCAAAGAGCATGGGCTAGATTGGAGCAAGTTTTTGGGAGCAAAATGAAGAAGATCCTAGCTGAAATTTTTGCTAAATGGGAGAGGGGAGTAGCCGGCCAAGGTGAGCCTTTTGGGTGATGTGACTTGATGAAAAGGATGAAGTGACATAAAGTTATCTTTGGTGCAAAAGTCAACAAATGAATAGTGGCCCATTAGTGCTCCTAATTGAGCTGAATTCAGCTTACTCACCTCTAATCTCTCAATTAACTTTTCTTAGTCTATAATTGATCACCCTTAATTCTCCAAGACCACTGCACTCTCGAATCGAATATTGCCTCGAAAAACATGTTTTCTCTAATTCTCACTAATCGAGCGGAAGAAAAATTAACTCTAAAGACAAATGTGCTAAAATATAATATTGAGGCAATGTACCATGCAAATGCAATTAAAATGAATGAAATAAATTAATTGGATCAAATAAATAAATAATTAAATAAATAAGCCAGTAAAATAAAATAATAAATAAATAAAATTCGGGTGCTCATAGTTTTATGCTAGTGATCCTTGGGACTTGAAGTTATCATGGTGCCTTGAGAATGGATGGATATATTTCATTTGTTACATGATTGCTCTCGTAATAGGGAATGCTCACATCATTAAGATGTTGGATATATTCCTGAAGTATGGATAGGTTGCGAATAAGTTTCAAAGATTTACCACCTCTTATGGGAGAGGAGTTATCTCTTTAATGGCCACTTGTATAAGTATAACCCATAAAATCTTAGTACTAAATGAGTGAATCTTAGAAAGGTGTTTCTAAATACTTGTTCTTTTGGAATTATATTTTGGTACAAGAAATATGTATTAATCATATTATGGAATTAGCAACGTAAAATAAACCAAATTTGATACCTGAATATTCAGTTTGGTAACCCGCTACTAATTCTTCTTCGGCTTCTGGTAAATCAAAAAGCAATCTCTCACACTCGGCTAAAGAAGAAATTAGAAAAATGATAAATCCTATAGGTTGACGCCATAAATTCCATCCCCAAAAACCATATTTTGACTGCGCTTCAACTATATCAACTGTACTTGAACTATTAGATAATCATAGTCGATGATAACATCGCTGTTCCCATCACTATTACAGAACCGTACGTGAGATTTTCACCTCATACGGCTCCTCAAAGATCACAAATAATTCTAAGGGCATTTCACTATTATTTATCTTGATATTTTGTAAGATAGTTATCCTATAATGAGTTCGTGAATTAGATCGATGGAATTCTGTTTGCTATATATATATATATTCCATGATTAATGTTGAGATAAAATTGGTGAAAGGATATTAATTGCATGGTAGTCGTCCATTGAAAGGTGAAGTTGTCCACTTGACTTTTCTTTAGTACTTGGGTGGTCAAGACGTGTTGCTAAATGCTAATCTTGATCTATAAGAATGAGTTAATCGATTAGATAAATCAATGATAAATTAAAGAAGTTTTAATTTATCTATAGCAAATTCGTATTGCCAATGTACTTGAGAACCAAATGAGTCACACACATTAAGGACTCTTTTCTTAGCAGATTAAATGAATTTCAGGTAAGGACTTGAAAAAGATAAGTTTAATAACTTATAGTGTAATTTGTGAGACAAATTAAACTTAAGGGACTAATGATGCAATTATGGTTGAGTCCTCCAATACAAGAGTTGTATTAGAAAAAGGAAATTTATTTTCCTTAAGAAAAAGGAAATTCATTTTCTTTACAAAATAGGACTTCTATCTCCACATGAATTTATTCAACCTATTGTTTATAAATAGTCTCTTATTCTCTCATAAAGGAAAGACACATTTTTTAGAGTGTTTTAGCAGAAAAATAAAAGAAAAAATGTTTGTAAAATTTGAAAAAAATAGGAAAGGAAAAATGTTTTTCCTGTTTTGACCAAAAACCCTAGTTTTGAATTAGGATTTATTTTTTCTACTCTATCGTGTGCGGGTTCATCATAAAACTAGTTAGCACTAGTTCTGGTGAGGGAAATTCAACCTTGTAGGTTTTTGGCAAGAGGAGTTTGTGTGGATCACCGTTAGATGCCAGATACATGATCGACTTCGTGGATGTCTCACCTTTCTCTACTCCAAATTTGTCAGACTGTTTGCGTGCATTACTTTGATTGAGGTAATTCACTTTAACACCCTTATGTTATATGTAAGGAATCAAAAATTTTAAATTTCCATTGCGTATGCTTATTTGATTCCTTACATGTGACCCATTAGCTTCTCATATACTTTGGCAATAAGTATGAGTTATGATTCTTAATAAACAAGAATTAGATAAATTAAAACTTCTTTTAATTTATCATTGGTTCCACTAATCAATCAATTTATACTTATAGATAAAAATTGGCATCTAACAATGCATCATGACCACCCAACCAATGAGAAAAGTTAAGTGGATGACTTCACCTTTCAGTGAACGTTTACTGTGTATTTAATATCTTTTTACCACACTTATCTCATATTAATCTTGGAATAAGTTGTGCATATTTCATTATCTAATTAATGCTCATTTCTTGTACCAAAATATAACTCCAACGAAAAAATACTTAGAAATACTCTCTAATACTCTTTTACTTAGCATTAAGAGTTTCAAGTTATACTTCTACAAGTGGTCAGGCATGTGACAATCTCACCTTCCCCTAGGGTGTACCCTAAGGTTTAGCGGACCGCTTGCCCAACTCTCACCAGGACTCACTACAAATCTAAATCAATAACATTTACATACTTAAATACAACATTTACATGCCACAAATCATCCCAATAATCAACCTAAAGTACAAGCCAAAAAAGAAGAGTTTAAACAACTAGTACTATAATACAGTGCTGGCCAACTACAAGCTCAAAATCTCCTATTACAAACTATTACTATTCTTGTTTCCCTCATCCCTGCCCCCTGTTAAGGAAAATAAATAATGGAATGAGTTAAAAATCCAGTGAGATTTCAAGGAAAACATGCAGTCAAAATGGTAAGATAACAATCACATATATCAAAATCTTAAAGCGAAGAATGTAAATAGTTACAAGCGAAGGCATTAACAATTCACATTTTCAAATAAATAATTTAACACAGAAGAAAAGGATACGAATACTGATACGGTGGCTCCCACTAGGTTCTAGGCAGAGCACTCAGGATTCAAATGTTGATAAAACTGATACGGTGGCTCCTGCCTGATTCCAAACGTAGCACTTAGTCCCATTCAGTATTTCACTTGCAGCCAGTCTAGCAGCAACATTTTCTGAGTCTGTTGACACTCCATCAATATTTAAAATATAGTAATAAACAATGTGTGAGGACCCAAATTTTCAAATTTATTCATTTTGGATAAAATGTCTCATATTTTGTCTCGAGACAAAGGTTTTGTGTATCTTTGCTCAAATTTAGTTGTTTTGTTTGCAAAGTTGTTTTATCATCCAACAATTTTTTTTCATATTTTCTTTTATTGTCACTGACTTGCCTCAAATTCCTGATTGTTTCAATGGATGAATCATGATTTTTTTCACTATTGTATTATCTCACTTGGTACATGTTTAATTTGGTACACGTTATGTTGACCTTGGTCCCTAACTTTTGATGATTACAAAACAAATGGATGTTGCTAACATCTCCTCAAAGGCTTTTTCAGAAATGAAACAAATCAGGTTCAAAGATTAAGCACATTTGAAAAAGACAGAGTATTCTGAACCTGTCGGACGCTCAAGAAGACAGTACCGGACGTCCGATAATCATTGCACAACTTCGGACGCATGCTTCGGACGTCCGATAGGATCCTTCGAAGTCGACAAAACTATCGGACGCTGAATATGTCTCTACCGGATGTCCGATAGAAACAAGATAATTTCTCAAATCTCTTTGTTTGCTGTCGGACGCACAAAATGCTTGCACCGGACGTCCGAAAGAATTGAAAAAAATCTCTTAAACTCACTGCCTACTGTCGGACGCATAAAACAGGGCTATCGGACGTCCGACACTCCAACGGCTAGTTGACTCTTCAGCTACTTTCTATCCGTTGGAAGCACTAATGAGCCACTTTCTTGATCCTATATAAATAGTGGTTGGTCAGATACTTCAAATAACTTTTGCACACCGAAGATACAAAAGATCTAGAGTGATTTTAGTGAGAAAATACTCTTCAAAGAAGATTTGTAGTCTTAGTGGTGTGAGGTTCATTGTAAGCTTTTCATTTGTGAGTGAATACTTCATGAGTGTAGCTCTGTGAGGGTTGTCCTGAGGGATAGTAAAACGTCCTGACTTGACCGAGTGGAGTTCGGGGCAAGGAGGAGGTGAACTTTCCTTTGTATACAAGAGTGATTGTAATTCATCAACTTGAAGTAGCTTGTTTCAATTAATCTACAAGCTCAAGAGGAGCTGGGTAGTTAATTGGTTTGCAATTCTTTCCTTTTTATTTACTTATTGTTACGTTTGTGATCTTTGCATTGTTTATCTCTTTCACTTGGTTGTCTTCGATCCTAACACGTTAGGTTTCATAGTGCATAATACGAGTGTGACCGATTAGTGAAGTATGTATCATAAATTTGAAGGATTAGAGGGAGTTTTTGGTAAAAAGGAATATTATACTACAAGGTGTTAAGAGATAATTAGAGATGGGATGGATATTTTAGTGAATGGAAGACAACTAGATAAGGATTACATCTTGATTTTCCATTTGTCAATAAGCCACCAAGTTTGACCAAGACTAAAGCTTGATCTTTATCCTTATTAAGCTTCCATTTGACCACAAAATAATCTCCTTCACTAAGCTTCTTGGGCTAGATGAAATTTGAGAGGAAAAGAGAGAAAAATACTCCATTTTCAACCTTGATCTCTTGCTTGAATCATGAAGAATCCAAAGAAAAATCTTAATCTACTCCGATCAATTTTGAGGTAAGTTTGGAGGGAAACTCTTGGTGCAATTTTGGAAGAAGAAAATCTTATATCCTTCTTGATTCGCTTGTCATCTTGGGGTTTTGAGGTAAATGTTCTAGGAAACATCTCTTTTTACTTGTTTCTTGAGATTCATCCAAGATATGTCATGATTGAAGCTAAAGGAAGCATGTTTATGGAAGACTATATGGTTTTGTTAGGTATTGGTGAATTTTTCAACTTTGATTTCTAGAAATTTATGGTGATTTTAGCAAGATTTTTGCTTAAGATACTTTGTTAAACCTTAATCTTCACATGTCTATTGAATTTGAGCCAAAGGAGTGAGATTTTGTTAAGAAAAGTTTCATTTTCTCAAGTTGTTGGAAATCTAGAAATTTTCGCAGGGAGCTCTGTGCGGCTTTGGGAAATTGGCTATAACTTTGTATAGAAAAGTTAGAATTGAGTTTTGTTTATTGAGTTTGAAACTAGATTCATAGACCTTCCAAAGGCATAAAATTAAGGGTTTGGTTCAATTTTTATAAACACCAGCAAATCTACAAAGTTTCTTAAAAATCATGATTGTTCAGTTTGCACTTGTGATAGCAGTGATTTTATACTGAAATTTGACTAATCTATGAGCTGAATTTCATGAAGTTGTCTTCTAACCTATTAGAGGTTCGAGTCTATTTTCTAACGGTGTAAGTTTTGTGATGTTTTGACCTATGAAACTCAACTCAAGTTATACCTTTTCAAAAAATGTCATCAATGCTGGGAAATTTATCAAATAGATTGAGTGGGATTTGGAAAACTTTCTAAGTTTAAAACCTAATTTTCTTTGGTTAAATTCTGCATATTTTGATTTGAAATACTATGAGGACCCGAATTTTTACTTATTTTAATCTTGTTTTAATAACCTAATTAATTATTTATCCACCTGTTTTCTCCAAATAATTTATTTCAATCTTTTTAGACCTAATTGCACGGAACTATGACTTGCTTATATTTTTAAAATGACTCGTTTCAAAATTTAATTTTTGAAAGCTCGTTAAGTGAGAATAGTGAATATGCGTTTGGAGACAATAATCGATTCGAGGATACAATAAGCTTGAAAAATTGGAGACTTGTACATTAGTTTTGAAATAGATATTTTTATGTTTAAGTGTTCAATTATTAGCTAGTGATACTATCGTTATAAGAATTTCTTGAAAATTTCACTTTATCGCGCACAAATCGAAAATACGCGTTTTCGCGTGCTCGATTAATTGAGGGACTTTAGGCCTTTATTTATAGACCATTAAGAGTGAATAATAATAGTATGAATGGAAGTGCATTAGAGGTTTAGTGCACAAGTGAAACAAATCCGAGAGGAATCGGGCACGAAACGCGCGCGAACGCGTACTATTCATAATTGACTTTTGGGACACTTTTAGCCATACATTTAAGCTTCTCAAGGAAGCTTCATTTTCAGCAAAAACACTCTCTCTCCTTGCTCAAAGCAGCCGTGCACCATAGGAGGAAAAAAGGAAACCAAAGCTCTTCAATTCTTGCTTCATTTCTTCACCAAATCATCTCAAAATTTACACACAACTTGCAAATCACTTGGTGATCATCTTAAGCTAGGAAAGGGGCTTCATTTGCATGGTTTTCTTGAGCTCCATTGGACCGAAAATTTCTGGCTTGATCATCTGAGAAGGTATACAATGATCAAACCCTTGATTCTTGATTTATGGAAGTTATCTTACACTTGTGAGCTTATAAATTCATATGGGTAGCTTTATATTGTTGGAAATTTTGTGTGTGGGCTCTATAAAATCCCACAATGGCTTGGTGGACTGATTTGATAATATATGATGTGAGGACCCGTAAAATTCTTTATATTTTTCTTAAAAATTCCCTTTTATTTGGAAATTATTCTTTTATATTAGCCTTACTACCCAATCACTCCACAATAAGTGCAAATGAATATAGAAGTAAGGGTTTTCTCTTTTCATTTTTAAGTTAGCGCGAATTAGGGTTTTCACGTTTTTTTGTAGTGTGATTATTTGGTACGGAGTGAGGATCAAATTTGGTAGGTAAGAGTGACTTTTGGATGAGGAAATATTATATGATTAAAAGTGATAATAATAAATTAGTGAATTATAAGTTAAAACCCTGGTATACGCAATTTAAGGAAAATCGGCTCGAACCGACGGGTATCGATCACTACCGATTGAACCCATCACTTGACCACCACTTCCCTACCACCACATATCCTTGATATTTTTGTAAAATATCTCCCTCATCCTCAGCCATATAACCGAAATTGTGGCCAAAATGCAAGGAAAAAGAAAGCAAAACTTGGATGGCTTTGGTGGTGACAAGTGTCAACCATCTATGGTTTCTTGACCAACCTTTTATCTCACCTTCTTATCTCCCATTTCAGCCCATTTTCCCTCATTTCTTTCTGTTTTTGGCTGAGAGCAAGAAGGAGCAAGAGAGTGAAGAGAGTTTCAATCTTCTACCTTGAATCTAACCTTTTGAGTGCAACCAAGGAAAATTAAACCGATTAATCCCTAGTTTGGAAGTTTGGGAAGCTAAGGAACCAAAAATTTCAAGGAGAGGTGAAAGATCATCCTAGCAAGCTCTTGTCTTGAGGTATAATGGCTGATCAACCTTTCTTTCTCCATTAATCATGATTAAGTTGGGTATTAATGTTAGTATTGTGCTTGTGATGCTTGTTCCAAGTAATTCTGAGGATTAGATGGATGACTTTTGAGTTAGGGTTTCTTGTGGGTTAGGAGTTGTATGATGTATATATGTGGTATATAATCTTTTAAAGGAGATGGTAGTGGTAGTTTCAAGGTAAAAATGTGAAGTATAGCTTGAATATAGCAAAATTCCAGATTTCTGGAAATCTTAGCTTCAGTTCTGTCCGGTTCTATTTCATCATGTTAGAGGCCGAACTAGGCTTAGTACAAAACATGAAAGTTGTATAGAATGATATTTTATGGTTGCCTACAAAATTTCAGCTTAATCGGAGCAAAGTAGCCTGTGAAAAGATGAAAATACCCTGACTGCCCTAGGAGTAAAATCAGCGGACAGTTTTGACAGTACACTAAGTTGGTTGCGTTTATTCACCTTGATATGTACTGAACTAGATTTTATTCAAAACATAAAAGTTTTAGTACTTTGTCTTAGCTTTTCAACGCCTCCAAGAACGTCTTAAACGGACTTTGGTACCTTGAGATATGGCCATTTAAAGGTAGTGCGGTTAACTGGTCTATTAGTTGGAATTTGGTTCTGTGAATTGGGAATTTGACTGGGTTACACTAGAAATTGGACTAAGTGATCTTCACCAAAGTTATAGATCTCTGCCTTAGCTTCGAAACGGTATAATTTGTACCTCAATCCGATAAGTGTAGCCTTGGTTGTGTCCATTTCGTAAAAACACGTCAAATCTGTCTTTTGTTAAACTTCATTTCCGCACATGTCGTTAGCTTGATTTTTGTACTTGTATTACCTTGAGCCTATTGAACGGCTATTGAAATGAGTTTTTTTTGTGTGTAACTTTGGGTTTGATTGAGGAAAAGAATGAAGCCATCAATGGCTGAAAAATAGGAAAATACAAAGGGCATGCTGCCCAAATTTACGCTCGAGGACTAGAGAAATATACTTGCGACTTGAGTAAGGGTTAAGATTGATTACTACTTGAACCATCTAGGATATTTGCGTCTTCTTTTACTGAGGTATATATAAGTAAGGATTTGGCCGAACTTGTACCCTTGAGAAATACAACTATGACTACTAGGAATACGTTTTCCTTATACTTTCGACTCAAATGGCATTTCCAAATATAAATGTTATAAAGTTATATAGTTTGAAAAGCGAGCGAGTGTGTCACGAATATTCTCCAAGTGAATTTCCATGTCTTGATTCTTATTGAACGAAACGTCTACGTTTCGAACCTTAGTCGATTTTTAAAGTTCTGAAACAATGTTTTATCGCAGATTTGGACTCCACACACACGGAGTAATACCCGAACGTAACTTGTAAAGGCACCGCATCTTTTGGTGAGTGCTTCCAAATATCTGGTTGAACTGGACACTTGTTTTAATACTTGATCCATGAAAATACATGATACGAGATTTGTTGATCGGGCAAGGGTGTACTTTATCGCACTTGCCCTAATATGATATCTACTTGTTTATTGTTGCAATTAACTTGATATACTTGTACTTGATTTGTAAGTGTGGAGCGGCAGTATGTGCCACACTCTATCCGAGTGGGAGGTGCCTCTCATTCCCGTCTCCATATTTTTATTTTAATTCAGTCGATTGGAGTGTTATCTCATCGACTTTTGGGGACCCCAAACCCCACTGGCTAGTTAATCAAGTCGAGCCGGCAAGGGCTTGGTCGATTAGATAACGAACCATGGGTAGTTAGTAATGTCGAGTGGAGTGATATCTCCTCGACTAATCGGTATACTCGAGTATTACCACTCATGTTTATTGAGGATTTTGGGCCCAACAGGGGGTTTGAATGGTGGACGGAGAGTAGTGTAAGTGGTGTTCTACTGGATTGGTTACTTATTTGAGAGTTGACGGAGTGTCAACTATTACGTGATCAAGCTCCTGGTGATGCAATGGGAATTTGGCTCCTGAGAGCCATCCGTATCCTTATACTTTGGAGTGATTATTGTTTATTGGATTATTGTTTCTTTTGAAAACTTTTACACTCGCTCACTTTGAGATTTGCTACTTGAAGTATTATTGCTCACTTTTATGAACTTTTCATGCTCATTACTTTGTTACATGAGACTTGTACTTTTAAATAAGGGTTAACTTGCTATTTGGAACCTCACTGGGCTTTTAGCTCATTCCACGTCATTTGTTTTCCTTACAGGGGTACGAGCGAGGCGTGAGATATGTAAAGACTAGCGTAGCCTAGTTGTTTTGACTTTTGACTTGTACTCGCGTTATTACTCAATTAGGATGATTGTACTTGGATTGTATACACTTTGAACCTGTTTGGGTATATAGAGACTTTGTATATTGATTGTGCATCGATGTAAATTATAAGTTTGAATTGTGTCATTATTTATGGTCTATGGATGTATGCACGTGATACGAGTGAGTGAGTCCTGGCGAGAGCTGGGCAGGCGGTCCGTCGAACCCTTTGGTACGCCTTAGGGGAAGGTGGGGTCGTCACATATGATGCTATTTATGTTGGATTAGTGCTTAATCTAGTGGAAATACGTTGGGTTGTGAAGGAAAACTCAAAAGGAGAGAGTTGAGCAAAAGTGACAAATCTGCCCTTGTTATTGTCGTGACCCTTAGTGCATTTTTTTGTGGTTCAATTGACTTGTTTATGATGTATACATATTGTGTGGGTTGTGTGGAAAGTTTTCACAAAAAAATACGTGATTTGGATGATTAAATGTTGAGTTTTCGAAAATTTGTCAAAGCTGGAAATGAGTCCCGTATTATTCTGGTAGTGTTTTTGTTTCGGTCATAACTTTTTACTCCGATGTCAAAATCGAGTGACGTCAGTGGAATTAGAAACTAGACACTTCCAGTTTTCCAATGATATAAAATGCATACCCTGATTCCACCTGAGTGAACCATACCAATCGTTTGAACATGACTGCCCTGTTTCGCTGATCCACTGGAGTGCAGGTCATGAGCTGCAACTTGATGCTCGAATATGGGCTAGTTGTGGACAGATTTTTAAAACGATTCCTTCTGTGAACTTTTAGCCTTATGAATTTAGTTTCCAATGCCATCAATCTTGCTCAATTCCAAGTTGAATTGAGTTAGTTGTGGCTGAAGTTCGAAACTGATTCAGTGGTTGAAAACCCTCTTTTTGACTAGTAAATGCCTAAATCTTGATTGGGACTTGTTGTTTTGAAATTCTTGATGTTGATCACCTACCAAATGTATCTTGGATGTTTCTTAGACATTGTCTACACAAATGGACCGTGTTTGAGACATTTTGTTGGCCAAACATTTTGAAAACGAAAAACGGAACCACAAGGCAGTTTTGTCTTGGAAATTCTTGGAATTTTAGTGGCTTTGTTAACTGACCTTCCGTATGAAATTTTGCATGAAATTTGACAGAGGAATAGCCCTTAAATGGTAGGGTAATACTACCAAATTTGGTGTCATTCCAAGTCCTTCTCGATGCCCAACAGATGTCCCAAAATCTGCTTTTCAAATCTAGAAAACTTTTCATTTTCTCTTGGCCGAATGGTCAAATCTGATTTGGGGAGTTATATTTCAAAAATTGTGATGTCCATTACCTTTAAATTTCTTAGTGGATGTTTATGGACTCTTGGTTTTGAAAATGGAGTGATTTAGAACTGATTTCATTGCACAAAACGTTTGCAAGCAAAAGAAAAGTGAGAAGGCAGATTAGCCTTGAAATATTTTTTGAAATTTGGTTGTTTTAATGACTGCCTTCCCGTGGGAATTTTTACATGACACTTGGTAGAAATGTTGTTCACACATGGAGGATTTAGTGTACCAATTTTGGTGTATTTCTAATGCCAAATCGATGGCCAAATGATATTTCAAAAATAGTCTTTAAATCTGGGAAATGACTAAACAGTTTGCGAAATGTGACCAACTTTGGACTGATGTCTCTCGATACTCAAAATTCCGATTCCTGTTCCACCTATTGTGTTTTAAACTGTGATTGTAACTCTAATTGAATTCCAAATTTTAGAGGCTAGTTCGCATTGTGTGAATTTTACCGAATTTCCAAACTTTGCCGAAAATCAACCCAAAATTGTCTTAATGGTCCAAAACAGCCACTTTGAGCCACATTTCGAATGTCATCCATTTGGAATCATGGAAAAGTGTCTTCTAGGAACTTTTAGTATTTTGGAAGTAGTTTCTAACGGTACCAATTTTTCTAATTTTGGACTTACAGAGAGTGAGATACGATTTTTCATACACCGCTTGATAAATCTGAAAGTTTCTAACTTAAAGGAAATTGGGGGTTTCAAACTCTCCATTTTCCTTCCATATCACTCGAACGTTTTGCACTTGATTTTTAAAGAGGAAAATCAGATCTCCCTTGTACTTTTAAAACCACGCTTTTGAGTCTCGATTTACGAGTAAGTAAGGCTCGTACTCGTGAAATTTCTTAGATTGTACAAGTGTGCAATCTTTCTTGATAATTAGGGATTTTAAGTGATGTTGAGTGATAGTTCATTATTAATTGCTCAGGCACTCAAGAGGACCTTCAAGAGGATCTCACGGGAGACGCCTAAAACAAACGCTTGTGCATTGCTACTTGAATTACTTGGTGAGTGTCAAGTGCATGTTAAATGCTTATGTGATTGAAATGTGAATTGTACAAGTGTTATACATGATACGTAAACTTTTCGAGACGAGTGTGTATCGCACTTGTTCTCCTTTAAGTGATGCTACAGTTAAAATGTGCTATATGAATTGATATTCGAATTGTGTGAAATGAATTGTTATGGGAATTAAGTGCAGTGTTGCTATTGCCAACCATATTTATGTTGTGATGTCGAGTGACTGAAGCTCCTCGACTTATGTGTATATACGTGAGGACACCCTCGTCCTCTCTTTCTTTTAATTATGCAATACTTGTTACATGAATATATATGATCGGTAATTGTTCATAAACATGTTAACTCGTAAGCTCTGAACGGAAGCATGTACCACACAGATTTGGGGAGGTACCTCCCATACCGTCTCAGTACTATAATCGGTTCCCTGAACGATAGTATGTACCACACCGATTCGGGTGGGAGGTACCTCTCATGTCGACTCAAAACCATAAACAATAATTGGTAATTGTACATGAATATGTTTAACTCGTGAGCTCTGAGCGGATAGTATGTACCACACCGATTTGGGTGGGAGGTACCTCTCATACCATCTCAGTGCTATAATTGGTTCTCGGAGCGATAGTATGTACCATACCGATTCGGGTGGGAGGTACCTCTCATGTCGACTCAAAACTATAAGTAAAGTATAAGTCGATTGGAGCGATGTCTCATCGACTACTGAGCGATAGTATGTACCACACCGATTCGGGTAGGAGGTACCTCTCATGTCGACTCAGAACCATAAACGTGTAATCGATTTCCTGAGCGATAGCATGTACCACACCGATTCGGGTTGGAGGTACCTCTCATGTCGACTCAAAACTATAAGTAAAGTATAAGTCGATTGGAACGATGCCTCATCGACTACTGAGCGATAGTATGTACCACACCAATTCGGGTAGATGTACCTTGTCGCGCCCCACTTTTTGAATGATGTGTTGTGGATGTGTGTGATGATGATGTGTGAAGTGTGGTGTGAACGTGTGCAAAATGAAAAGTAAAAAGGCCATGGGACTTTGGAAAGCGACGATTTGGCCAAATGAAATTTTAAAAAGGGTTTTTTTAAATATGAAAACGGAGTCGCCACTTGGTATAGATTTGGGGTGTACCAAGTCACCCAAAAAGTGTTTTTTAAAGACAAAGTAGTAAAACCCTTTTTTAAAACGACTCCTAGTCCACGTAAGCCAAAGAAAAAGGTTCGGGGGTCACATTTGACGAAGGGGAAGGCAAGGATAAAAATCCAAGGCACCCCCTCGACCTAGCCAAGGCTAGTTGCGTGACTTAAACCAATTTTTCCTACTTTTTCTACCCAAGGTATGTATCGCATGTTGGATATGTCTATATGAATGCAAAAGCCTAGACCTAGGGGGATTGGGGGAAATTTCTCTTCAAAGGTTGAGTGGTGCCAATCACATTAATTGTGAAGCCCAATAATGATCCTTTGGAGAGGTCACATAATCCTAAATGACATAAAAATGAGTGGAATGCATGCCATGTGAAAGTGTGAGTTTGTGTGAAGTAAAAAAATGATAAAAGTAATAAGGTAAGAGTGAAGGTGTGCAAATGTAGATGAAAGTACTTGTGTGCGAGTGAAGATAAAGTTGTTCGTGTGCAAGTGAAGATAAAAGGGTTCGTGTGCAAGTGGAGATAAAAAAGTGTTCGTGTGCAAGTGAAAGTGATAAAAAGGTGCATGTGTGCAAATGAGACAAAAGTGAAAGTGTAATGATAGAGTGGATTGAGAATGCATGAGTCTAGGGAATTCATGCATATTGGGTACGGGGAGACCTAAGTCGTGACTCAATTTACCCTTTTATAGAGAGGATACAAGCGTGCTAAGGCTTAGAAAAAGCCACACTCGTCTATATCCCATATTTAAGGGGACTTTCAAGCAAATGAACCCTATAACTAGTATGAGATGCAAAAATCCTAAAATGAGGGGAAAAGGGGTTCGAGGAGCATGCCAGATGATAAAACTAAGGAAAAATGCATGATATGTAGTGAACAAGCAAATGATATGCTAATGAGGGGAAATCCCTAAGGGTCTAGCGTTGGACTAGCCCATTCTATGAATTCCGACTAGCGTTGGACTAGCGGAAACGTACATTCATCCATTCCATTCATTCATGGCTATGAAAGCAAGTAGACATGCCAAAATACTCGTAAACACATAGCACATAGCATTTAGCATGCTCGACTAGATGCAAGAGCCTAATAAAGCAATTAAACATGTAGCAACAAAAGCAAGCAACCAAGGGGAAGGGGAAGTGGACCAGATGCTCTCCGAGCCCTATCTATTACAAGCCAAGAGGTGTACACATACCCCATAATGAATAACAAAAGCAACCAAGGGGAAGGGGAAATGGACCAAATGCTCTCCGGGCCCTATCTATTACAAGCCAAGAGGTGTACACATACCCCATAATGAATAACTTAAATAAAAAGCAAAAGTAAATGAAATAAATGCAAGGAATTAAAGAAGGGCAAGGAAAGCGAAATAGACATGCATATCCACATAACACGTAGGGGCACATAGGGGCAAATGAAGTGCAAATGAGGGATAGAGTGTACCTCCCTTGAAATTGGGGCCCAATGAAGTGAAATCAAGTCCTTGCTCTCCCTTTCGATGTCCGCGGCTGAAAATGGCATGACAACTTCTCAGCAGCTTCAATAGTTTCTTGGTTCGCCACAGGAACAGCACCAGATTTCGTTTGGCCGCGCTCTTGGTTCCTCACTCTGCCCGGAAGCTCCTCCTTTTCCGTAAGTTTCTTGCAATTCTTTTCTCAGATTTCACCAAGCCCTCCGGATCTTACTTTTCTGTTTTCCTCTGGTTCTATTTCTCAAAATGGCTATCTCCTCCCCTTGCTCTCGGCTCTCCCTCTTATCTCTCCCGTTTGCTAGCTCTCCCCACGATGAAGCTCCCTCTCTTGCGGCTGCCCTTTTCTTTTTCTTCTTTTGGTTTAGCCAGAAACTCTCGCTCGAAAAATCCTCCTTTGTTTTTTCTTTTTGCTCTTCTTTTCCTCGATGCCCTCTCTCCCGTAGCCCCTCTCTTGCGGCTGCCTTTTCTTTTCTATTTATACATGGGACACTCTACCCTAAACCCTCAGCCATTCTCCAAAAATTGCAGCTAAGGGGCTGCCCAGTCCTTGTTTGCAAGCTGCGTAAAAACGCAGCTTGTATGCCGCGGCCTATTTTTTATTTTTATTTTTTTTTATTTTTATTTTTTTTAACTAATTAAAAGTAGTTGATAAAAGTAAAAATAAATAACAAAACCATTTAATTACCATTGGACGAAAAATAAATAAGCTAGAAACGACAAAGTGCAAATTCCAATTCATTTTTCCTTTTTTTCATTTTCCATTTTTCATTGTTTTTCTTCTTTTTCCTTTGATAAATTCTAGCTAAAATGGCTAAAATAACTAAAACTAAAAGTAAATAAAACTAAATGTGACAATTAAAAATAGAACAAATAAAACGAATAGTAAATAAATAAATAAATAATAAAACACCAAAAATTTGGTGTCTACAGTTTGCCCCTCTTTGTCTGAGTTTTGAAAAAACTTGAGACAAAGAAGTAGACACCAAATACTTACCTGTGTTATTCGGCTGCGAATTACTCAAACGATGGGGACTGACCCCTGGCAGGAAATTTTAAAATCGGGACTGACCCAAGACAGAAATTTAAACGGGACTGACCCGAACAGAAATTTAAACGGGACTGACCCGAACAAGAATTTAAACGGGACTGACCCGAACGGGACTGACCCGAATTTAAACGGGACTGACCCGAACAGAAATTTAAACGGGACTGACCCGAACAGGAATTAAACGGGACTGACCCGAACAGGAATTTAAACGGGACTGACCCGAACAGAATTTAAACGGGACTGACCCGAACAGGAATTTAAACGGGACTGACCCGAACAAGAATTTAAATCATGGGACTGGCCCGAATAAAATGGGAAAATAAAATGAAAATCATGGTGCACACTAATGGGACTGACCCACGGCTAATGGCAATGACAAATGAAAGACACACTAGTGGGACGAACCCAATGGCTAGCGGCGAATGCAATTAAAAGGCACACTAGTGGGACAAACCCAACGGCTAGCGGCTAAAGCAAATGAAAAGCACACTAGTGGGACAAATCCAACGGCTAGTGGCGAAAGCAAATGAAAGGCTCACTAGTGGGACAAACCCAACGGCTAGCGGCAAATGCAAATGAAAGGCTCACTAGTGGGACAAACCCAACGGCTAGCGGCGAATGCAAATGAAAGGCACACTAGTGGGACAAACCCAACGGCTAGCGGCGGATGCAAATGAAAGGCACACTAGTGGGACAAACCCAACGGCTAGCGGCGAATGCAATTAAAAGGCACACTAGTGGGACAAACCCAACGGCTAGCGGCGAATGCAAATGAAAGGCACACTAGTGGGACAAACCCAACGGCTAGCGGCGGATGCAAATGAAAGGCACACTAGTGGGACAAACCCAACGGCTAGCGGCGAATACAAATGAAAGGCACACTAGTGGGACAAACCCAACGGCTAGTGGCGGATGCAAATGAAAGGCACACTAGTGGGACAAACCCAACGGCTAGTGGTGAAAGCAAATGAAAGGCACACTAGTGGGACAAACCCAACGGCTAGCGGCGGATGCAAATGAAAGGCACACTAGTGGGACAAACCCAACGGCTAGCGGCGGATGCAAATGAAAGGCACACTAGTGGGACAAACCCAACGGCTAGTGGCGAATGCAAATGAAAGGCACACTAGTGGGACAAACCCAACGGCTAATGGCGATGAAAATAAAAGGCACACTAGTGGGACACACCCAACGGCTAGTGGCAATGAAAATAAAAGGCACACTAGTGGGACACACCCAACGGCTAGTGGCAATGAAAATAAAAGGCTCATCAGTGGGACAAACCCAACGGCTGGTGGCCAATGTAATTAAAAGGCACACTAGTGGGACAAACCCAACGGCTAG
>NW_020862227.1:0-118897 GCF_003713205.1 Coffea eugenioides | reverse complement strand
GTACCGTTAGAAACTACTTCCAAAATACTAAAAGTTCCTAGAAGACACTTTTCCATGATTCCAAATGGATGACATTCGAAATGTGGCTCAAAGTGGCTGTTTTGGACCATTAAGACAATTTTGGGTTGATTTTCGGCAAAGTTTGGAAATTCGGTAAAATTCACACAATGCGAACTAGCCTCTAAAATTTGGAATTCAATTAGAGTTACAATCACAGTTTAAAACACAATAGGTGGAACAGGAATCGGAATTTTGAGTATCGAGAGACATCAGTCCAAAGTTGGTCACATTTCGCAAACTGTTTAGTCATTTCCCAGATTTAAAGACTATTTTTGAAATATCATTTGGCCATCGATTTGGCATTAGAAATACACCAAAATTGGTACACTAAATCCTCCATGTGTGAACAACATTTCTACCAAGTGTCATGTAAAAATTCCCACGGGAAGGCAGTCATTAAAACAACCAAATTTCAAAAAATATTTCAAGGCTAATCTGCCTTCTCACTTTTCTTTTGCTTGCAAACGTTTTGTGCAATGAAATCAGTTCTAAATCACTCCATTTTCAAAACCAAGAGTCCATAAACATCCACTAAGAAATTTAAAGGTAATGGACATCACAATTTTTGAAATATAACTCCCCAAATCAGATTTGACCATTCGGCCAAGAGAAAATGAAAAGTTTTCTAGATTTGAAAAGCAGATTTTGGGACATCTGTTGGGCATCGAGAAGGACTTGGAATGACACCAAATTTGGTAGTATTACCCTACCATTTAAGGGCTATTCCTCTGTCAAATTTCATGCAAAATTTCATACGGAAGGTCAGTTAACAAAGCCACTAAAATTCCAAGAATTTCCAAGACAAAACTGCCTTGTGGTTCCGTTTTTCGTTTTCAAAATGTTTGGCCAACAAAATGTCTCAAACACGGTCCATTTGTGTAGACAATGTCTAAGAAACATCCAAGATACATTTGGTAGGTGATCAACATCAAGAATTTCAAAACAACAAGTCCCAATCAAGATTTAGGCATTTACTAGTCAAAAAGAGGGTTTTCAACCACTGAATCAGTTTCGAACTTCAGCCACAACTAACTCAATTCAACTTGGAATTGAGCAAGATTGATGGCATTGGAAACTAAATTCATAAGGCTAAAAGTTCACAGAAGGAATCGTTTTAAAAATCTGTCCACAACTAGCCCATATTCGAGCATCAAGTTGCAGCTCATGACCTGCACTCCAGTGGATCAGCGAAACAGGGCAGTCATGTTCAAACGATTGGTATGGTTCACTCAGGTGGAATCAGGGTATGCATTTTATATCATTGGAAAACTGGAAGTGTCTAGTTTCTAATTCCACTGACGTCACTCGATTTTGACATCGGAGTAAAAAGTTATGACCGAAACAAAAACACTACCAGAATAATACGGGACTCATTTCCAGCTTTGACAAATTTTCGAAAACTCAACATTTAATCATCCAAATCACGTATTTTTTTGTGAAAACTTTCCACACAACCCACACAATATGTATACATCATAAACAAGTCAATTGAACCACAAAAAAATGCACTAAGGGTCACGACAATAACAAGGGCAGATTTGTCACTTTTGCTCAACTCTCTCCTTTTGAGTTTTCCTTCACAACCCAACGTATTTCCACTAGATTAAGCACTAATCCAACATAAATAGCATCATATGTGACGACCCCACCTTCCCCTAAGGCGTACCAAAGGGTTCGACGGACCGCCTGCCCAGCTCTCGCCAGGACTCACTCACTCGTATCACGTGCATACATCCATAGACCATAAATAATGACACAATTCAAACTTATAATTTACATCGATGCACAATCAATATACAAAGTCTCTATATACCCAAACAGGTTCAAAGTGTATACAATCCAAGTACAATCATCCTAATTGAGTAATAACGCGAGTACAAGTCAAAAGTCAAAACAACTAGGCTACGCTAGTCTTTACATATCTCACGCCTCGCTCGTACCCCTGTAAGGAAAACAAATGACGTGGAATGAGCTAAAAGCCCAGTGAGGTTCCAAATAGCAAGTTAACCCTTATTTAAAAGTACAAGTCTCATGTAACAAAGTAATGAGCATGAAAAGTTCATAAAAGTGAGCAATAATACTTCAAGTAGCAAATCTCAAAGTGAGCGAGTGTAAAAGTTTTCAAAAGAAACAATAATCCAATAAACAATAATCACTCCAAAGTATAAGGATACGGATGGCTCTCAGGAGCCAAATTCCCATTGCATCACCAGGAGCTTGATCACGTAATAGTTGACACTCCGTCAACTCTCAAATAAGTAACCAATCCAGTAGAACACCACTTACACTACTCTCCGTCCACCATTCAAACCCCCTGTTGGGCCCAAAATCCTCAATAAACATGAGTGGTAATACTCGAGTATACCGATTAGTCGAGGAGATATCACTCCACTCGACATTACTAACTACCCATGGTTCGTTATCTAATCGACCAAGCCCTTGCCGGCTCGACTTGATTAACTAGCCAGTGGGGTTTGGGGTCCCCAAAAGTCGATGAGATAACACTCCAATCGACTGAATTAAAATAAAAATATGGAGACGGGAATGAGAGGCACCTCCCACTCGGATAGAGTGTGGCACATACTGCCGCTCCACACTTACAAATCAAGTACAAGTATATCAAGTTAATTGCAACAATAAACAAGTAGATATCATATTAGGGCAAGTGCGATAAAGTACACCCTTGCCCGATCAACAAATCTCGTATCATGTATTTTCATGGATCAAGTATTAAAACAAGTGTCCAGTTCAACCAGATATTTGGAAGCACTCACCAAAAGATGCGGTGCCTTTACAAGTTACGTTCGGGTATTACTCCGTGTGTGTGGAGTCCAAATCTGCGATAAAACATTGTTTCAGAACTTTAAAAATCGACTAAGGTTCGAAACGTAGACGTTTCGTTCAATAAGAATCAAGACATGGAAATTCACTTGGAGAATATTCGTGACACACTCGCTCGCTTTTCAAACTATATAACTTTATAACATTTATATTTGGAAATGCCATTTGAGTCGAAAGTATAAGGAAAACGTATTCCTAGTAGTCATAGTTGTATTTCTCAAGGGTACAAGTTCGGCCAAATCCTTACTTATATATACCTCAGTAAAAGAAGACGCAAATATCCTAGATGGTTCAAGTAGTAATCAATCTTAACCCTTACTCAAGTCGCAAGTATATTTCTCTAGTCCTCGAGCGTAAATTTGGGCAGCATGCCCTTTGTATTTTCCTATTTTTCAGCCATTGATGGCTTCATTCTTTTCCTCAATCAAACCCAAAGTTACACACAAAAAAAACTCATTTCAATAGCCGTTCAATAGGCTCAAGGTAATACAAGTACAAAAATCAAGCTAACGACATGTGCGGAAATGAAGTTTAACAAAAGACAGATTTGACGTGTTTTTACGAAATGGACACAACCAAGGCTACACTTATCGGATTGAGGTACAAATTATACCGTTTCGAAGCTAAGGCAGAGATCTATAACTTTGGTGAAGATCACTTAGTCCAATTTCTAGTGTAACCCAGTCAAATTCCCAATTCACAGAACCAAATTCCAACTAATAGACCAGTTAACCGCACTACCTTTAAATGGCCATATCTCAAGGTACCAAAGTCCGTTTAAGACGTTCTTGGAGGCGTTGAAAAGCTAAGACAAAGTACTAAAACTTTTATGTTTTGAATAAAATCTAGTTCAGTACATATCAAGGTGAATAAACGCAACCAACTTAGTGTACTGTCAAAACTGTCCGCTGATTTTACTCCTAGGGCAGTCAGGGTATTTTCATCTTTTCACAGGCTACTTTGCTCCGATTAAGCTGAAATTTTGTAGGCAACCATAAAATATCATTCTATACAACTTTCATGTTTTGTACTAAGCCTAGTTCGGCCTCTAACATGATGAAATAGAACCGGACAGAACTGAAGCTAAGATTTCCAGAAATCTGGAATTTTGCTATATTCAAGCTATACTTCACATTTTTACCTTGAAACTACCACTACCATCTCCTTTAAAAGATTATATACCACATATATACATCATACAACTCCTAACCCACAAGAAACCCTAACTCAAAAGTCATCCATCTAATCCTCAGAATTACTTGGAACAAGCATCACAAGCACAATACTAACATTAATACCCAACTTAATCATGATTAATGGAGAAAGAAAGGTTGATCAGCCATTATACCTCAAGACAAGAGCTTGCTAGGATGATCTTTCACCTCTCCTTGAAATTTTTGGTTCCTTAGCTTCCCAAACTTCCAAACTAGGGATTAATCGGTTTAATTTTCCTTGGTTGCACTCAAAAGGTTAGATTCAAGGTAGAAGATTGAAACTCTCTTCACTCTCTTGCTCCTTCTTGCTCTCAGCCAAAAACAGAAAGAAATGAGGGAAAATGGGCTGAAATGGGAGATAAGAAGGTGAGATAAAAGGTTGGTCAAGAAACCATAGATGGTTGACACTTGTCACCACCAAAGCCATCCAAGTTTTGCTTTCTTTTTCCTTGCATTTTGGCCACAATTTCGGTTATATGGCTGAGGATGAGGGAGATATTTTACAAAAATATCAAGGATATGTGGTGGTAGGGAAGTGGTGGTCAAGTGATGGGTTCAATCGGTAGTGATCGATACCCGTCGGTTCGAGCCGATTTTCCTTAAATTGCGTATACCAGGGTTTTAACTTATAATTCACTAATTTATTATTATCACTTTTAATCATATAATATTTCCTCATCCAAAAGTCACTCTTACCTACCAAATTTGATCCTCACTCCGTACCAAATAATCACACTACAAAAAAACGTGAAAACCCTAATTCGCGCTAACTTAAAAATGAAAAGAGAAAACCCTTACTTCTATATTCATTTGCACTTATTGTGGAGTGATTGGGTAGTAAGGCTAATATAAAAGAATAATTTCCAAATAAAAGGGAATTTTTAAGAAAAATATAAAGAATTTTACGGGTCCTCACATCATATATTATCAAATCAGTCCACCAAGCCATTGTGGGATTTTATAGAGCCCACACACAAAATTTCCAACAATATAAAGCTACCCATATGAATTTATAAGCTCACAAGTGTAAGATAACTTCCATAAATCAAGAATCAAGGGTTTGATCATTGTATACCTTCTCAGATGATCAAGCCAGAAATTTTCGGTCCAATGGAGCTCAAGAAAACCATGCAAATGAAGCCCCTTTCCTAGCTTAAGATGATCACCAAGTGATTTGCAAGTTGTGTGTAAATTTTGAGATGATTTGGTGAAGAAATGAAGCAAGAATTGAAGAGCTTTGGTTTCCTTTTTTCCTCCTATGGTGCACGGCTGCTTTGAGCAAGGAGAGAGAGTGTTTTTGCTGAAAATGAAGCTTCCTTGAGAAGCTTAAATGTATGGCTAAAAGTGTCCCAAAAGTCAATTATGAATAGTACGCGTTCGCGCGCGTTTCGTGCCCGATTCCTCTCGGATTTGTTTCACTTGTGCACTAAACCTCTAATGCACTTCCATTCATACTATTATTATTCACTCTTAATGGTCTATAAATAAAGGCCTAAAGTCCCTCAATTAATCGAGCACGCGAAAACGCGTATTTTCGATTTGTGCGCGATAAAGTGAAATTTTCAAGAAATTCTTATAACGATAGTATCACTAGCTAATAATTGAACACTTAAACATAAAAATATCTATTTCAAAACTAATGTACAAGTCTCCAATTTTTCAAGCTTATTGTATCCTCGAATCGATTATTGTCTCCAAACGCATATTCACTATTCTCACTTAACGAGCTTTCAAAAATTAAATTTTGAAACGAGTCATTTTAAAAATATAAGCAAGTCATAGTTCCGTGCAATTAGGTCTAAAAAGATTGAAATAAATTATTTGGAGAAAACAGGTGGATAAATAATTAATTAGGTTATTAAAACAAGATTAAAATAAGTAAAAATTCGGGTCCTCATAGTATTTCAAATCAAAATATGCAGAATTTAACCAAAGAAAATTAGGTTTTAAACTTAGAAAGTTTTCCAAATCCCACTCAATCTATTTGATAAATTTCCCAGCATTGATGACATTTTTTGAAAAGGTATAACTTGAGTTGAGTTTCATAGGTCAAAACATCACAAAACTTACACCGTTAGAAAATAGACTCGAACCTCTAATAGGTTAGAAGACAACTTCATGAAATTCAGCTCATAGATTAGTCAAATTTCAGTATAAAATCACTGCTATCACAAGTGCAAACTGAACAATCATGATTTTTAAGAAACTTTGTAGATTTGCTGGTGTTTATAAAAATTGAACCAAACCCTTAATTTTATGCCTTTGGAAGGTCTATGAATCTAGTTTCAAACTCAATAAACAAAACTCAATTCTAACTTTTCTATACAAAGTTATAGCCAATTTCCCAAAGCCGCACAGAGCTCCCTGCGAAAATTTCTAGATTTCCAACAACTTGAGAAAATGAAACTTTTCTTAACAAAATCTCACTCCTTTGGCTCAAATTCAATAGACATGTGAAGATTAAGGTTTAACAAAGTATCTTAAGCAAAAATCTTGCTAAAATCACCATAAATTTCTAGAAATCAAAGTTGAAAAATTCACCAATACCTAACAAAACCATATAGTCTTCCATAAACATGCTTCCTTTAGCTTCAATCATGACATATCTTGGATGAATCTCAAGAAACAAGTAAAAAGAGATGTTTCCTAGAACATTTACCTCAAAACCCCAAGATGACAAGCGAATCAAGAAGGATATAAGATTTTCTTCTTCCAAAATTGCACCAAGAGTTTCCCTCCAAACTTACCTCAAAATTGATCGGAGTAGATTAAGATTTTTCTTTGGATTCTTCATGATTCAAGCAAGAGATCAAGGTTGAAAATGGAGTATTTTTCTCTCTTTTCCTCTCAAATTTCATCTAGCCCAAGAAGCTTAGTGAAGGAGATTATTTTGTGGTCAAATGGAAGCTTAATAAGGATAAAGATCAAGCTTTAGTCTTGGTCAAACTTGGTGGCTTATTGACAAATGGAAAATCAAGATGTAATCCTTATCTAGTTGTCTTCCATTCACTAAAATATCCATCCCATCTCTAATTATCTCTTAACACCTTGTAGTATAATATTCCTTTTTACCAAAAACTCCCTCTAATCCTTCAAATTTATGATACATACTTCACTAATCGGTCACACTCGTATTATGCACTATGAAACCTAACGTGTTAGGATCGAAGACAACCAAGTGAAAGAGATAAACAATGCAAAGATCACAAACGTAACAATAAGTAAATAAAAAGGAAAGAATTGCAAACCAATTAACTACCCAGCTCCTCTTGAGCTTGTAGATTAATTGAAACAAGCTACTTCAAGTTGATGAATTACAATCACTCTTGTATACAAAGGAAAGTTCACCTCCTCCTTGCCCCGAACTCCACTCGGTCAAGTCAGGACGTTTTACTATCCCTCAGGACAACCCTCACAGAGCTACACTCATGAAGTATTCACTCACAAATGAAAAGCTTACAATGAACCTCACACCACTAAGACTACAAATCTTCTTTGAAGAGTATTTTCTCACTAAAATCACTCTAGATCTTTTGTATCTTCGGTGTGCAAAAGTTATTTGAAGTATCTGACCAACCACTATTTATATAGGATCAAGAAAGTGGCTCATTAGTGCTTCCAACGGATAGAAAGTAGCTGAAGAGTCAACTAGCCGTTGGAGTGTCGGACGTCCGATAGCCCTGTTTTATGCGTCCGACAGTAGGCAGTGAGTTTAAGAGATTTTTTTCAATTCTTTCGGACGTCCGGTGCAAGCATTTTGTGCGTCCGACAGCAAACAAAGAGATTTGAGAAATTATCTTGTTTCTATCGGACATCCGGTAGAGACATATTCAGCGTCCGATAGTTTTGTCGACTTCGAAGGATCCTATCGGACGTCCGAAGCATGCGTCCGAAGTTGTGCAATGATTATCGGACGTCCGGTACTGTCTTCTTGAGCGTCCGACAGGTTCAGAATACTCTGTCTTTTTCAAATGTGCTTAATCTTTGAACCTGATTTGTTTCATTTCTGAAAAAGCCTTTGAGGAGATGTTAGCAACATCCATTTGTTTTGTAATCATCAAAAGTTAGGGACCAAGGTCAACATAACGTGTACCAAATTAAACATGTACCAAGTGAGATAATACAATAGTGAAAAAAATCATGATTCATCCATTGAAACAATCAGGAATTTGAGGCAAGTCAGTGACAATAAAAGAAAATATGAAAAAAAATTGTTGGATGATAAAACAACTTTGCAAACAAAACAACTAAATTTGAGCAAAGATACACAAAACCTTTGTCTCGAGACAAAATATGAGACATTTTATCCAAAATGAATAAATTTGAAAATTTGGGTCCTCACACATTGTTTATTACTATATTTTAAATATTGATGGAGTGTCAACAGACTCAGAAAATGTTGCTGCTAGACTGGCTGCAAGTGAAATACTGAATGGGACTAAGTGCTACGTTTGGAATCAGGCAGGAGCCACCGTATCAGTTTTATCAACATTTGAATCCTGAGTGCTCTGCCTAGAACCTAGTGGGAGCCACCGTATCAGTATTCGTATCCTTTTCTTCTGTGTTAAATTATTTATTTGAAAATGTGAATTGTTAATGCCTTCGCTTGTAACTATTTACATTCTTCGCTTTAAGATTTTGATATATGTGATTGTTATCTTACCATTTTGACTGCATGTTTTCCTTGAAATCTCACTGGATTTTTAACTCATTCCATTATTTATTTTCCTTAACAGGGGGCAGGGATGAGGGAAACAAGAATAGTAATAGTTTGTAATAGGAGATTTTGAGCTTGTAGTTGGCCAGCACTGTATTATAGTACTAGTTGTTTAAACTCTTCTTTTTTGGCTTGTACTTTAGGTTGATTATTGGGATGATTTGTGGCATGTAAATGTTGTATTTAAGTATGTAAATGTTATTGATTTAGATTTGTAGTGAGTCCTGGTGAGAGTTGGGCAAGCGGTCCGCTAAACCTTAGGGTACACCCTAGGGGAAGGTGAGATTGTCACATGCCTGACCACTTGTAGAAGTATAACTTGAAACTCTTAATGCTAAGTAAAAGAGTATTAGAGAGTATTTCTAAGTATTTTTTCGTTGGAGTTATATTTTGGTACAAGAAATGAGCATTAATTAGATAATGAAATATGCACAACTTATTCCAAGATTAATATGAGATAAGTGTGGTAAAAAGATATTAAATACACAGTAAACGTTCACTGAAAGGTGAAGTCATCCACTTAACTTTTCTCATTGGTTGGGTGGTCATGATGCATTGTTAGATGCCAATTTTTATCTATAAGTATAAATTGATTGATTAGTGGAACCAATGATAAATTAAAAGAAGTTTTAATTTATCTAATTCTTGTTTATTAAGAATCATAACTCATACTTATTGCCAAAGTATATGAGAAGCTAATGGGTCACATGTAAGGAATCAAATAAGCATACGCAATGGAAATTTAAAATTTTTGATTCCTTACATATAACATAAGGGTGTTAAAGTGAATTACCTCAATCAAAGTAATGCACGCAAACAGTCTGACAAATTTGGAGTAGAGAAAGGTGAGACATCCACGAAGTCGATCATGTATCTGGCATCTAACGGTGATCCACACAAACTCCTCTTGCCAAAAACCTACAAGGTTGAATTTCCCTCACCAGAACTAGTGCTAACTAGTTTTATGATGAACCCGCACACGATAGAGTAGAAAAAATAAATCCTAATTCAAAACTAGGGTTTTTGGTCAAAACAGGAAAAACATTTTTCCTTTCCTATTTTTTTCAAATTTTACAAACATTTTTTCTTTTATTTTTCTGCTAAAACACTCTAAAAAATGTGTCTTTCCTTTATGAGAGAATAAGAGACTATTTATAAACAATAGGTTGAATAAATTCATGTGGAGATAGAAGTCCTATTTTGTAAAGAAAATGAATTTCCTTTTTCTTAAGGAAAATAAATTTCCTTTTTCTAATACAACTCTTGTATTGGAGGACTCAACCATAATTGCATCATTAGTCCCTTAAGTTTAATTTGTCTCACAAATTACACTATAAGTTATTAAACTTATCTTTTTCAAGTCCTTACCTGAAATTCATTTAATCTGCTAAGAAAAGAGTCCTTAATGTGTGTGACTCATTTGGTTCTCAAGTACATTGGCAATACGAATTTGCTATAGATAAATTAAAACTTCTTTAATTTATCATTGATTTATCTAATCGATTAACTCATTCTTATAGATCAAGATTAGCATTTAGCAACACGTCTTGACCACCCAAGTACTAAAGAAAAGTCAAGTGGACAACTTCACCTTTCAATGGACGACTACCATGCAATTAATATCCTTTCACCAATTTTATCTCAACATTAATCATGGAATATATATATATATAGCAAACAGAATTCCATCGATCTAATTCACGAACTCATTATAGGATAACTATCTTACAAAATATCAAGATAAATAATAGTGAAATGCCCTTAGAATTATTTGTGATCTTTGAGGAGCCGTATGAGGTGAAAATCTCACGTACGGTTCTGTAATAGTGATGGGAACAGCGATGTTATCATCGACTATGATTATCTAATAGTTCAAGTACAGTTGATATAGTTGAAGCGCAGTCAAAATATGGTTTTTGGGGATGGAATTTATGGCGTCAACCTATAGGATTTATCATTTTTCTAATTTCTTCTTTAGCCGAGTGTGAGAGATTGCTTTTTGATTTACCAGAAGCCGAAGAAGAATTAGTAGCGGGTTACCAAACTGAATATTCAGGTATCAAATTTGGTTTATTTTACGTTGCTAATTCCATAATATGATTAATACATATTTCTTGTACCAAAATATAATTCCAAAAGAACAAGTATTTAGAAACACCTTTCTAAGATTCACTCATTTAGTACTAAGATTTTATGGGTTATACTTATACAAGTGGCCATTAAAGAGATAACTCCTCTCCCATAAGAGGTGGTAAATCTTTGAAACTTATTCGCAACCTATCCATACTTCAGGAATATATCCAACATCTTAATGATGTGAGCATTCCCTATTACGAGAGCAATCATGTAACAAATGAAATATATCCATCCATTCTCAAGGCACCATGATAACTTCAAGTCCCAAGGATCACTAGCATAAAACTATGAGCACCCGAATTTTATTTATTTATTATTTTATTTTACTGGCTTATTTATTTAATTATTTATTTATTTGATCCAATTAATTTATTTCATTCATTTTAATTGCATTTGCATGGTACATTGCCTCAATATTATATTTTAGCACATTTGTCTTTAGAGTTAATTTTTCTTCCGCTCGATTAGTGAGAATTAGAGAAAACATGTTTTTCGAGGCAATATTCGATTCGAGAGTGCAGTGGTCTTGGAGAATTAAGGGTGATCAATTATAGACTAAGAAAAGTTAATTGAGAGATTAGAGGTGAGTAAGCTGAATTCAGCTCAATTAGGAGCACTAATGGGCCACTATTCATTTGTTGACTTTTGCACCAAAGATAACTTTATGTCACTTCATCCTTTTCATCAAGTCACATCACCCAAAAGGCTCACCTTGGCCGGCTACTCCCCTCTCCCATTTAGCAAAAATTTCAGCTAGGATCTTCTTCATTTTGCTCCCAAAAACTTGCTCCAATCTAGCCCATGCTCTTTGATCATCATCAAGCTTAGTAGGAGGCTTGAAGGAGGAGAGATTCTTGTGGTTTAGAGCTTGACTTCTTGTGGTTTGGCCTACTACTCTTGGAGGAAAAGTAACTCTCCAAAACCCTAATTTTCTTCCAACTTATGGTTAGTTTTTAGTTAGTTTTAACTAGTTAAGCTTGGGTTGTTCATGGGTTCCATGAACCTTGACTTTAGGTAGATGTCTTGAGGAAGATTCTTAGGGAGTGTCCTTGTGGATTTCTTGTTTGTTTGGTTGATGTTGTAGTGATTTATAGCTTGGTTTTGGTATGAAGATTTGGAAAGAAAATTTGAAGAGAAAATGGTGCAAGAACTGTCCGATTTTTGCTGGTTCATTTCCCTTATGTGAATTTCAAATTTTGTGGTTATATTGATGCCAAAATGCTTGTTGCATGTTGGGGTATATGTGTGTAAATTATCTCCCAAAAAGCATTTCATTTGGTTGAGTTAAAGTTAGGTTAAAGTGAGGAAAGCAAACCTGGAATTTCTGATCAGTGCTGCCATCCAGTGCGCACTCAACAGCCCATAATTTTTCGTTCAGGAGTCAAAATCAAGTACCGTTTGTGGCATATGAAACTAGACTCCGAGATATTTCTAACGGTATAAAATGTACCTACTAATTCATTTTCTATGAGCCGTAGTGAACAGGCAAAGTTGACTGTTTTTCTTCACTGTTTTAACCGAGAAACAAGCATAGCTGTAGTTTGTAGCTCGTTTTCACTCATCTTACAAAATGAATTTGAAGACATGTTCTTCTAGTGATTTTTATCATTTTGAATATAGTTTTCAACGCCATAAACCACACTAATTTTGGACTTGTGTAGCCTTAGTTGTGACCTGATTTACAAACTGTGTCGAGTGCTCCAAAACTGGAATTTCATGAACCAGGTTTCAAAAACCAGCTTTCATAAAACTGTTGTATCTTGGTGTAGAAAAATTCAAAGAATTCCATTTATTGCTTTTGAAACTAGACTTGGAGTTCTTTCTGTGGTATAAATTTTAGGGGCTATTTCGATTCCTATGAATTTTGCCAAAATTTCAAATTTCACTGAAATTCAAGACTGTTTTGCTCAGTTCTTGCTGAAACAACGAGTTGGAGCTAAGATTTAACTAATTTCAGATTTGAATATGGAAAAAGTTCTTCTAGAGAGTTTTATTTTATTGAGTTCGTTTTCCAACGGTTTAAGATTTGCAAATTTTGGACTTATGGAACTCAAGTTATGATTTTTCAAAAAAGTTGCCAAAATTGTATTTTTCCTTGTAAAGTGACAACACTCCAAAGTCACTTGGCAACATTTTCTAGGTTTCAAGCCTAACTTTCTTGATTATTTGCACCTCATTTTATACTTGGAAAATGGATTTCACCCCCTAGTCTTATGCCCTTGGTTTCCATGAAAATGAACCATAAAATGGAGCATTTTATCTAGAGTAATTCTTGAGGAATTTCGCTAGCCTTCTATTTGAAACTTGGAACTTTTGACTTCAACATTTACTATGAAAATTAGTAGCGTTTTGATGGATTTTGACTCCATAAGATTTGAAAACATGAACGCTCCTTTATATTCTAAAACTTGGGCATAGGATTAGAAGTTTTAAGGTATGAAAACCATTTTTTCTTTCCTCGATTTTCGTGCCAATATTAAGTGTGGTACTTTCTTTTTAAAATCGAGATTTCTTGCCACAACTTGACTCGAAAATGACTTTTGAATTCTCCTTGAGTATTATTTCAATGATTAATCGAGAAAGTCTCTTTTAACTCAACTTGAACTTGTAGCTTGGACTGTGGGTAGCAAGAAGATATTTTCTTATTAGTCTTGGTCAAATACCTAGATAATCGTGATTGTACATGTCACAGACGGTCACGTGGATGCCGAGGAGCTTGTCTGACCTCTTGCTTTTGCTCTTGCTTTGCCCTTGACTTTTGGTGAGTGTCAAGTGCATGTTTTATGTGCTACAATTGAAATGATATTCGTACAAGTGCTAAGTAAAATTGTTATGATTTGTGAACTTACCGAGGTGAGGGTGTACTTTATCGCCCTTGTCCTCTCCTTCTTGAATACTCGTTACTTGTATATGAATTTGCATGACTTGCACTTGTACTCGAACATGCTCGTAACTCGTGAGTACTGAGCGGCAGCATGTACCACACCCTATTTGGGTGGGAGGTGCCTCTCATACTGACTCAGTACTATGACTGATTTTAAGTCAATTGGAGCGTTGTCTCATCGACCACTTGTGCTCGTGGGGACGCCCAAAACCCAATGGCTTGCCATTCAACTCAAGCCAACAAGGGATTGGTTGAGGAGTTTGGTGAACCTTGGGCTTGTGTACTTGACTTGCTTGGATATATTCGAGTAATATCACATCTTGTTTGACTTTCGGGCTCGGCAGGGGGTGTAACGGTGGACGAAAATTTGGTGAAAAGTGGGGTTCTACGGACTTGTTACTTGTTCGGTTGATGGAGTGTCAACACTTGGAAATTATGGATCAAGATTATCGGTGAAGCAGTGTGGATTTAGCTCTTGAGAGCTCCTGTGTCCTTTTACGTATGTTTTACTTTCTATTTGTGCACTTAAAATGAAATTTCATGTTAAATCTTTTTTAAGCGTGATATTTGATTTAATTTGTGCTACTTGCTTGCTTGCTTGATTTTCTTGGCCTCATTAAGCGTTAGGTCATCCCTTTAAGTTTGTTTTCCTTAACATGTTTGGAAGTGGAAGTTGGGGATTCTAGACTAGCGACATTTGATGGAAGCTAGTGACCTTTTTGTATGTTATTGGAGACATTTGAAGTGTAAATTTTGTTATACTTGGGGATTTTAGATTATAATTTTAAATAGTAGCCCTAGAAGAATTTGGATTGTATATTTGAAGTATTCCTTTAATCTTAAGTCTATGGTTGACTTGTAAATTTCTTTTAAGCTGTGAGGACCTGAATTTTTCCTACTTTTAATTCTATTTTACTGGTTTATTTAATTATTTATTCACCCGTTTATTCCGAATAATTTATTTCAACCATTTTAAATCCAATTACATGGAACCATGTCTCATTTATATTTTTAAAACGTCTCATTAGCAAATTTAATATTTCTACGGCTCGTCTAGTAAGGAATAGCAAATATACGTTTTTCGAGACGATAGTTGATCCGAGAGTGCAATGATCTTGGAGTGTTAAGAATGATCAATTGTAGACTAAGAAAAGTTAATTGAGAGATTAGATGTGCGTGAGTTATATTAAGCTTTAACCGCGCGCGCGTCGAAAGTTTCTCGAAAGTCACACCGCACGACTAATTAGAGACTTGAGGAATTAATACTGGACACGTAAGAGTGTGTAACTACAGTGTTAGAGGAATCACCTTGGAGGATTAGTGCATGAGTGTATCAAACCCGAGAGAAAGTGGTAGTACGAGACCCTATTTCGACAACTATTCAAAGTTGACTTTTGGGCAAAACTTCCAAGCTACTTTTCCCTCACAAGTTTCACACTCAACTCCCTCATCTCTCTCTCCATTTTCGGCCAACAACAAGAAAAGAAAAGGGAAGAAAGAAACCTCATCTTCTAGCTTCCATTTCACTCACAAATCTTCCACCAAATCGCATACTACTTGGAGTACCACTCTATCTTGAAGCAAGAAGCAATTTTGTGGATTTTCAGTGGAAAAATCTGGTATTCATCTAGGGTTCCAAGGGTAATCACTTCATCTCTTTAATCTTTCCATTTCTTCAAAGTTTAGGGGTTAATCTTCATGGGTTTGAAACCCTAACCGTGTTATAGGCTAGCGGGCTTGAGGAACCATTTATCTCGCTTTAAATCATAGGCTAGCTATCTTGATGAGGCCTCTAGGTAGCTGACTTGGGGCTTGATTGTTTGATTATGGTTGTTTATGTGATAAATGAGATGTTATTGGTTAGAAAGTGGAGAGAAATCGAAGGAAAGTTGTGAAGGCAAGCTGGCCAAAAATTCTGTCCATGTTGTTCTGTGTTTATTTTGAAATTATGATGCTTGGTTAGCTGTGAAATTGATGGATATATGTTGTGTATTATGTGTACAAAATACCTTTAAAAAATCGTATCGAATGGTTGCACAGAACTTGAGTTTTGGTAAAGATTCAAACCTGGAAAACGCTCAGCAGGGTACTCGGGCAGTGGTTCTTTGTCCGAACGTAACTCTCTGTACAAACGTCAAAATTAAGTGCCATTTGTGGCATTCGAAACTAGACATTCATAGTTTTCCAACAGTATAAAAATCCCCTGTTAGTTCATTTTGAGTGATCCGTAGCAAATCAGCAAAGTCGGCTGTTCTGTTTTGACTGTCTATTCGAATGAAACTAGGAAGCTGCATCTTGTGGCTCGATTTTATTCCACTTGTGAAAAGATTTTCAAAACGATGTCTTTTGATGAATTGTAGCATTTTGAACCTAGTTTCCAATGCCATAAACCATTCTCAATTTTGAGTTGTGTAGAGTTAGATATGGTTTGATTTTGAAACTGCGACAAAGCTGGAAACTGGAAAATTTTCTCTTCCTTGCTGACCGAATAGTCAAGTCTGTTTTGGGATGTTATATTTCGAAAATTCTGGTGTCATTTGTGACAGCCCCATCTCTCTCTAGGGTGAACCCTAGGGTATCAGCAGACTGCTTGCCCAACTCTCGCCAGGGCTCGGTCGATCAAAGAACTAGCAACTCAAAATAACTAGTGAAATAACTTCAAATCAAAGCGTACAAACCCTAATGGCATATAAACGTCAAGCCAACTTTCTAAACTTAAAATGTCAAACTAAGTGTCACACTTACCACTCCATACTACTATTACATAACATAAGTCGAGCTTATGAGTTCAAACTTACAGGAGTCAAAAGTAAAGTCTTCTTAAACAAAAGGTTACAAGTTCAAAGCAAAATAAAGCTACGAAAACACTTGACCATTAGTCCATCCCCGATCTGTTAAGGAAAACAAAAGGAGTGTGGTGAGTTAAAGCTCAGTGAGGTTCCAAGTAAAACAAGTAAGCACATAGCCAAAAAAGGGTATAATATAATCAAGTAAACACCGTATAGTACAATAATAATTTAATCACAGTTCAATTCAACGATACAGGTGGCTTCCAAAAGCCAAATCCCCTTAAGATTGATCATACCGGGGTCCGTTGACTCCCCGTCAATGTTTGTATTTAAAGAATATAAAGTCCGTAGAACACCAATTTCTCCAATCTCCGTCCACCAGTGAACCTCCTACTGGGTCCACACTCCATAAATAGTAGTTAGGTAATACTCGAGTATACCGGTTTCCAGTGTTCAGTAAACAGTCCCCAAGGTTTATCGGCCTTCTCGACCAAGCCCTTATTGGCTCGATAGAACCGACTCACCTATGAGGTTGGGTACCCAAACAGTAGCAGTAGTTGATGGGGTATCACCCAAACAACTCAAGTACAGTCACAGATAGAGAAATCACATCTCATAATAGCAGTACATAGAGCCTCAGTGGAAAGTGAGGGAGGTCGAGTGCGATAAAGTACACGCTCGCCTCCATTTTTATCGAAACAAGGTTTGGGTCAAACAGTCGTATATCAAGTATTCAAATATTTCACATAAGCAGGTAGCAAGTAGTGGAACACTCACTTGTCAAGCAATGCAGTAGTCAAATATCAAGTATCTCAGTTACGACCACCTTCGTTTCCCAATCCTAAGGCAACGAGTGAAATCGTTAACAAATTAGGTTCATTTCCCACTCAAATGTAGGCTCATTAAGAGACTAAGTGAGTGGTTAAAGCCATACAATTCATCATGCAAATTTGGTCCAAAATGCAATAAAAGTTCATGAGAAAACAAGTTTAATAAGTGCATGAAAGTTGGGCAAAAGAAAAATTACATTCAAGCTTAAAACGTTCTCTTTGAGCAGTACACCTCCGTGAATGTGTACGAATGTATAAGTGCTCTTTGAGCATAAGCTATGGATCGTGAAGTGTTATAAGATATAAACCTTTATCATGGTGCTTTGGGATAGTAGATCTGTAGGTTAGGTAAGAATCTCGATTGTAGATGAATTACTCTTGGGACTGGCCAGCCCGAGTCATGAATTATCTTATTTTGGGATTCTTGTACCCGACTACTAAATAGATGAGCGCCTAGGTTAGTAATGACTTGGGCGGACTAGAATTTGATTCTATGGAACTTCATGCGATGTGTTAGGGTATCATTAAGGATGATTGACCCAGCCTAGGATATAAATTGTGTTATTCTCATAGATTGTGGTCGGAGCCTTGAGAGAGGAAGTTTTTGGTTAGTTGCTTGTGTACCATTGGCCTAGTTAGTACATTGTTCTCTTAATAACTTTCATGCGATACCTTTTGTTTGAATCTGATTGACTGTTACTGTGTGATTTATCTGCTAAAGACATGCTATATGTATATGGCCTACTTTTATTACTGTATTTGTATACTTTTGTTTTAATATTGTATTCGTGCTTCGACCCTAGACCGGTTAAGCCAAATGGAGGGTACTCGTAGTGGCCGGGGCCGAGGGCGTGGAACCTCAAATGAAGGAGGAAATCAGGAACCAATGTTTGGACCTAATCCTGAACTTGGAATGGATCCTAACATTCAGGTGGCTGCCGCTATCCAACGTATGACCGACCTTTTGGCTCACGTGGTAGGACATCAAGGCCAAAATCCTATTAATCAGCAAGGGAACCCTGGTAATCATATAGAGGGTGAGGATAGAGCCCTCGATCGATTTCAGAAGTTCTCGCCACCAAAATTCCTTGGAGGACCGGACCCCGATGTGGCCGAGAGGTGGTTAGAGAAGATGATTGATATCTTTGCCGCGCTACACTACACTGAGGAGCGACAGGTGACATTTGCCATCTTCCAACTGGAGGGAGCGGCCCGATCTTGGTGGAACATCATAAGGATGAAATGGGAAAGAGAACAAACCCCAAGGACGTGGGTGAATTTTATGAGAGAGTTCAACACGAAGTATTTTCCACCTCTGATCCAGGAAAAGAAAGAAGATGAGTTTATTAGACTCCGCCAGGGAACTCAAACCATCGCCGAATATGAGAGCCAGTTTACCAGGTTGTCCAAGTTCGCTCCCGAACTAATCGTGACTGAGCAAAGGAGGATAAGGCGTTTTGTCCAAGGATTAATCGTTGAGATCCAGAAAGACCTGGCTGTAGCCCAACTCAATACCTTTAGTGATGCGGTAGAGAAAGCTCAACGAGTTGAAAGCGCAAGATTTCAAGTTAGAAACTTTCAAGCTAAGAAAAGGGGATTTCCTGGAAGTACCTCAGAGCAAGGGGATAAGGGTACGCCTCCTAAGATTGGAAGGGGAAACGGGGGAATACAATTACCGAGAATGTCAAGTGGTGCCTTACAAAGAGACTCAGTCTCCGCTTCTCGTGGTCCCTGCGGGTACTGTGGGAAGCTGAATCACACGGAGAACGTCTGCTGGAAGAAAGGAAGAAAATGCCTGCGTTGTGGGAGCGCAGACCATCAAATCGTAAATTGCCCAAGCCGATCTCGAGAAGGGAGTAGGAGCCAACAGCCAACCACCACCAACCCTGACCAGTCGAAGGGGGAAAAGAATGGATCAAAAGTGTCAGCTCGGGTGTGCTCCTTAGAACAACATCAAGTCTCTGATCCATTTGAGGACGTGGAGGGTAAGATTCTGGTATTCCACCGTTTGCCTACTAGAATGGTATAGGAGGAATTGCAATTTGGCAAGGAAGGAGAAACTATACCAAAGAATTCAATGAACCTGGTTAGTGAAGGGGTACAGATTGGTTAGCTAAGTATGATACTCGATTTGACTGCGAGAAGGAAGTAGTAAAATTTTTGTATCCCGAAGAAGACGATGATAAGGAATTTCGAGGACGAAATTCTTTTAAGGGGGAGAGAGTGTGAGAACCCGTAAATTTTCGTATTTTCTAGGGTTTTATTTTATTTAATTACACGCCTTTTATGCAATTTCTTTATTAGGAAAAAAATGTTCTAAATAAGTTTATGAGTAAATAGGGTTTTTAAAAGTATTGTTCTAGTATAAGTTAATTCATGAGCTTTTAAGAGTATATACCGGGTGTGGGACCCACTAGTGCGGTAAGTTCGGTAAAATTCGGCCAGTTAGGTTAAGTTTCGTATACCGGGATTAATTTAGCAGGTGTTAAGAGATAATTAGAGGTTACTAGATGGATGGGTGTTGGAGAGACAAAAGGATAGCCATGCATTAATTAAGGTGACAAGTGTCACCTCCCTATTTCATCTTGGACTTTGACTAATTAGACAACTTTACCAAATAATCCCAAAATTCACCAAAAATTTATCATTTCTCTCTCTCTCTCTTGGCTGACTCTCTCCACAAGAAAAGAAAAGAAAACTCTCAACTCTTTGGCTTCCAATCTTGCTTAATCCTCAAATCTAACCGATTAAACTTGGATTCTCTCCATAAAAACCCCTAGTCTAGTGGTTGCAAGGTTGGTTATCAAGTGGTTTGGAAGATTAAGGTGCTAAGTTGCTTCCTTTCTTGGGTTGGTAAGGTGAGTAGCCAAGAAATTCTTTCTTGTTCATGATAATGCTAAATTGGTGCCTTGTGGTAGTTGAATAAGTGATTTTTTTGGATGATTTCATGACTTGTGGTGAAGATTGATGGATTTTTATTTTATACTTGATTTTTCTGATTTCATATGTTTAGTGTTGGTTAGTCATGGATTGTTGGTTATTTATTGTGTAAAATGGAGTTGATATATGTTGGATATGGTTGATTGTGCAAAAATTCTGGTTTGGGGCAAAATTTCCAGGTTAGGGTTTCAAACAGGCCTGTTCTGTCTGAATTTATTTGAGAAGGTTAGAGGACGAATTAGCTTAAGGTTAAAACATGAAAGTTGTATAGAATGATGTTTTATAGTTTCCTACAAAATTTCAGCCCAATCGGAGCAACGTGGCCTGTGAAAAGACTGAAATACCCCTGCTGCCCTGTTTCTGTCCGAAACTGATAACCAGCTTTGGTAATTGGTTAGGTTGACTGGGAATACTACTGATTTAGTTGTTAATGTCTTCTTAATGGCTTTGGAATCACTTGAATTGGAGTTGTAGGTGCTGAGATATGAGTGAATGAATCAGGACTGCTGGTTGCATTTCATAGTAAACTTCAAACTGGAAAATCTGGGATTGTTTTGGTAAATTTGACCTAGATACATTGCAAACTGGACTGAGTGGCCTTCTTCAACATTGTAGCCCTTTCTCTTAGATTCGAAACGGTGTAAATTACACCTCAATCCGACAAGGATAGCTTCAGTTACGTTAATTCCGCTAAGCAACAGCAAACCTGCCTTTTGTTTCCCAACCCAAACTTCGTTTCCGCATATGTCCTAGTTTGATTTTGCACTTATACGTTCCATAAGATTTTACTCTAGTGATATGTGGATTCGGTTTATGACTCATATTCGAGCCTTATTGTGGCTCTAATTAAAGGTGTTTGATAGCTTGTGATTTGTGGGTGTTGAGGTTTGGTTGGAAAGTAAAGAAAGACAAGGGAAATGCTGCCAAAATTTTCGCGGAGCTTCTGCACAGTCTCGGGAAATGTTCTATATCTTGATGTAGAAATGTCAGAATTAAGTTCCGTTTGTTGCGTGTTAAACTAGATTCATAGGGCTATAAACCATGTAAATTTTAGACCCTGTTTATGTCTGTACCATTTATGGTGATTTTTCAAAGTTGACTGAAATATTGTACCTGTTCTGTCTTTCACTGGATAAAGCAGCAACTTGAGGCTTGAATTTGACTGACTTGCGTTCTGAATCTTATGAGGGTGTTCTCTAGAAAGTTATAGCCCTTTGAATTTATTTTCCAACGGTATAAATTTTATCAATTTTGGACTTACAAAACTTGAGATACGATTTTTCTTATAGGGTTGTGCAAACTGGAAAATCCTATTTTCCTAGTATTGATCTTACTTTCATTAGCTACTTCCAATTTGGATTTGGTCAGTCATTGTGATATGAAATATGGGCCGCTTATGGGCCATGTTTCGGACTGCAAGAGAATGAATCTTTTAGTAATAGTTTAGTAGTTTATTTTTCAGATTTCTATTTTATTTGGTAGGAATTAGTTCGGTCCAAGACCTCATGTTGAATTGGATCCGATTTATAGAGTCTTGACTCACTATTACTTAAGTTGGTGAATTAGATTTTATTGGGTTATGTTGGGCCAGCTTTATGAGCTGACCATTAGTTAGCCTTAATTGTGATTGTGATTGGAGAGTCATTAGTTAGTTCCTTTTCCTTACTAGATTAGGGTTTTACTTGTAGCCTATATAAGGCACCCCATTACTCCCACAAAGGGAGACACTTTGATGATAAAAATATTGAGAGAGTTTTCTCCATAGCTTTCGAGCAAACCTTGAACAACTTAGAGCTATACTCTAGTGTTCTTGTTCGGCTTATCAATTCAAGAATCGCACTTGAATTGTGGCACCTTCTACACTTGCCTGAGGTTCGCTAATTCGTTTGATTACGGGTTGAGATAATATCAACAAGTTCGTAGTCACGGGGATTAGAGGGGTCGTAGGGTTTCCGCTGCCATCGTCTCTTGCATCCGACGTCAAATCCAACAAGCGATCTTGGGTCGCGAATCTCCTCACCAACGAGATTCGTATCAGCTGGTATCAGAGCTAGCTTGTTGGTAACATCGTTTATCCCTCTTTTGTGTCTTAACTCCTACCTTCCATATCTGTCTCGTTAGTTAAATTCTGTTCGCACCTCCAATCTGTCCGCAAGTTTCCTTGTTATCAAATTCTGGTCTCCGTGTTTGGAGTCTGTTCTTAGTATCGCGTCCTTATTGCTGTTTCTATTGAGTCTTGTGTGTTACAACCTGGTCATTTATTGCTGATTGTTTCCACCGTCTATGTCCAGCAAATTGAGGTGTCGGTCAGTGTTGATAATTGTGCCAAGACGCACAACAAAGCATTGAGTCATTCAGATTTCGGTCTTGGACCGAACTAATTCCTACCAAATAAAATAGAAATCTGAAAAATAAACTACTAAACTATTACTAAAAGATTCATTCTCTTGCAGCCCGAAACATGGCCCATAAGCGGCCCATATTTCATATCACATTGTAGGTAGGGCTTTGAGGTTGTTCATGCCTTTAAGACTAATTGTTACCTTTTCACTCTGAGGTCACCTCTTCGCTTTGCATTAATGGTTCTTTTGACTAGGCATATGGCTCGTAACCGAGTCTCACTTGCGAATTCCATACTAGGTCTTGGAGTCGAGTCTTAAGTGTTTGCCTTGATTGTTCTAGGAGGTGCCAACGATTAAAGCCACACTTGGGAAGGAAACTTTTGAAGTTATCCTTATTTGAATTGGTGAGTGTACCACTCCCTTGCATTGTCGCTATTTGAGTTATCTGTACTTGAAATCTATGACATGAATGACTATGAATCCTGTTTAGTTTGATTGAGACGAGGGTGTACTTTATCACACTCGTTCTCTTGCCTGTGTTGTACAAACTGAAATCTATTACTTGTACTTGTTATGAACTTGAGCCTGTTAACTGCACTTGTTATAATGTCGTTTGGAAGTGTGTCCAACGACCTCCTTGTTAAACCTGAGCTCAACCTCATAGGGAGTTAATTAAATCGAGCCATGCAAGGGCTTGGTCGAGGAAATTGACAATTCGTGGGTGCCTGTTTTTATGGAATCTTTGAGTATTGAAACTCTTGATTCCGGTATACTCGAGTATTACCATTCCTGTTTTTATTTGGCGTTCAGGCCCGGTAAGGAGGTATGTTTGGTGAACGGGATTTGGCGTTAAAGTGGTGTTCTACTGGACTGGTTTCCTTATTTGGAAGTTGACGGAGGGTCAACATAGTCGGATCAAATACTGCAACGGGGATTTCGTTCCTGAGAGCCACTTGTATCCTTCCTATCTAAGTTATTTTGCTTATCTTCTTATTTGATACACCTATGTGATTAATTGAGCATGAAGTTCCTTGGTTCTTGACTGTTATTATTTTGGTACCTCATTAAGCTTCTAGCTCACCCCGTTCCGTTATCCTTGTTTTCCTTACAGGAAACCACCTTTTGGAGACTCTGATATTTTGAAGCATTGTGACAGCCCCACTTTCCCCTAAGGCGAACCAAAGGGGTTAGCGGACTGCCTGCCCACCTCTCGCCAGGACTAACGGTGCAGTTTAGAGCGATTTATCGCGTTCCGGAACTTATAACGCGCGTAAACAAGTCAAACTGGCAAAATAACCCAAAATAAAAAAAAATGAAATCCGGAGTCGGCCATGAATAGTAACCGACCCGTCAGAATCCAACCAAATATCAAGCAAACATTCACATCTTGAAATTTAGCGTTTACAAGCCAAAATGGCATATGAAAATTACTCAAAATTAATACATGTACGGTTGCCAAAATAAAAGTGAAAACGGCCCCAATGGCACATTTAGGGTTTCAATTCATAAACTATACAAAAGAGATATTCATCTAGTTCATTCGGCAACCAATTATCAAAAGTCATTCCAAAAGCAGTCAGATTCCTGTAAGGAAAACAAAAGGAACGGGGTGAGCTAATTGCCCAGTGAGAATTCTATCACTCAAGCAACCAAGTACATATAAGCATCAAGCTTTTCATTCAATACATTAAAAGTAAGCAAGGCACACATCACATGTGGTGATAAAAGGATACGGGTGGCTCTCAAGAGCCCTTTTCCCTCGTTTGCATTTCTTGATCGAACCTCATTGACTCTCCGTCAATTCAAAAGTAACCAACCGTAGACTCCACTTTACTTCCATTCCTTCCACCCAACATACCCCTATCGGGCCCGAACTCCAAACACTTGCACTTTGGTATTACTCGAGTAAACCGGAATCGAGAGTCTCTCATACTACAAGATTCCATATAACATTTCCCCAAGGCACATCAATTGGCACGACCAAACCCTCGCCGGCTCGATTCAATCAACTACCAATGGGGTTGAGCTCAAAGATAACAATTGTAGTCGTTGGATACTCGTCCAAACGACACCAAGCCATGTACTTTCATTTCATGTAACATGTCGTATAACATTCCAATAACATGGTAAACAATAAGTGAGAGTGATAAAGTACGCTCTCACTTCAATCAATTCACATTCAATTCACTTCAAGCAATTCACATTCAAAGCCATATATTAACACACAAGTGAGTAGTACACTCACCAAGCTTGCAAATGAGGTTTCATGCACTTCTGTCAAAAGAACGTCGTGCACCAACGTCACGCCCTAAAACATGCAAACAAGTACAATGAGACTCGATAACGAGTCATAAACCAATGCCAAATACGACCCCAATAGGGTCCCATAAGCATATACAAGCATTAGAGAAAACCAGAAAATCCAGAAATGGATTTAGCTTTGCCCTGAAAAAAACAGTTTTTGACCTCTTTTTGCGGTAATGACACCCAAGGCACTACGATTACCGGATGAAGGTGTAAGATATGCCGTTTCGAAGCTAAAAGACAGGGCTACAACATTACAGAAGGTCACTCAACCCAGTTTCGAGTGCAACCATGTCAAAAATGCAAGATACTACACCAAAACCGTAAAACAGATTCACAAAATGCATTCTAGCGGAAACATCATAAATCAGGCTATCTAAGTCCAAATCCAGAAATTCTAAAACCATATGAAAGCTAAGAAACAGGGCTACATTTCATCAGAAGGCCTCAACAACCAATTCCGACGAAATTCCAACCAAAACAATCAATTACAGGCGCAATTCTTACATTCGGATAAAACCAGGACAGCAAGGGTAATTTCGAATTTTCTCATCCTACACTACTCCGATTGACCTGAAATTTTGCAAGTACCTCTAAAATATTATTCCCTACAACTTTCATGTTTTAAGCCAAGACCAATTCGGCCTCTAACTAGGAGCTGCAAAACCGGGCAGAATGTTCCCAAGAAAACCCTAACTTTCTACAATTTCTTCCAAACCAGAAATTGGTTGCAATTATCCACTTTTTCCACCTTCTAGAGTCATTATACATCATTTCCAATCATCATAGATAGCCACACAATCATGTTCATATTAAAACAGAAAATCACCAATAAATAAAAAACTTCACTAATTCAACCACAAATCAAGATGTAATCCATAAAGTTTCATCACATACCACCACTAATCATAAATTAGGCATCATTAGAGGAAGGAAAGTGGTTCTCCACAACTCACCTTAGAAACAAGAGAGAGAGGACAATAGGTCCTCTTAGCTTTCCAAATAACTCCACAAATCAACTCACTAACACTTCCTTAAGTGTTTTTATGGAGCAAAAACAAAATCTAATGGTTGATTTAGAAGATCGGAGTAAAGATTGAAGCAACTTGGAGAGTTTTCTTTCTTTCTTTCTTGAGAGTAAGAGCCGGCCACTAGAGAAGAGAAAATGGTGAAATTTTGGTTAATTTTGTGATTTATTTGGTCAAATAGAAAAAGGTGAATAGTGGTCTTATGTAAGAACCAATCCTATGGTGACACTTGTCACCTCATTTAATGCTTGCCTAACTTTTGTCTCCCTCATACCAATCCACTTAGCATCCTCTACTTATCTCTTAACACCCGGTAAATTAATTACAGTATCCAAAACTTAACCTAGTTGGCCGAATTTTTCCGAACTTTTCGCACTAGTGGGTCCCACATCCGGTATACGCTCTTAATTTCTCAAAACCTATTCGATACTAGAAAAATCATCTTAAAACTATATCTGCTCCTTAAAAATATCTAGAAATTTTTCCTACTCACGAAAATGTAGAAAACAAGCCATGAAAAATAATAAAACCTAGAAAATGGAAAATTACGGGTTCTCACACTCTCTCCCCCTTAAAAGAATTTCGCCCTCGAAATTTCTCACCTTAACTCACGAAAAGTTCAGGGTATTTCTTTCGCATCTCCTCTTCCACTTCCCAGGTAGCTTCATCTACCCCATGATTTTTTCACAGTATCATTACTAACGGAATTTGCTTGTTTCTTAACTCTTTGACTTTCCGGTCAAGCACTTGGACAGGTTTCTCTTCGTAAGCAAGCGATTCGTCTACGTCGATCTCTTCTGGTTGTAAGATATGGGAGGGGTCGGGATAGTACTTCTTGAGCATAGAGACGTGGAAGACGTCGTGAATTCGAGAGAGATTTGACGGCAGCTCTAGTCTATATGCTACCGCGCCTATCCTCTGCAGGATCTTGTAAGGTCCGACGAACCTCGGTTGCAATTTCTTTCCTCTACCCGCCGTGACACTCCGTAATGGTGTAACCTTGAGGAAAACACGGTCTCCAACTTCGAACTCCAAATCTTTTCTTCGATTGTCCGCATAGCTCTTTTTTCGGTTTTGAGCTGTTTGGAGTCGTTGTCGTATCAATTTCACCTTTTCTCGAGCTTCCTCCATCCAAGGAATAGTGGTTGGATCCAGTGCCTTCCTTTCGCCAACTTCATCCCAGTAGATTGGTGATCGGCATGTTCGTCCATATAGTGCTTCATATGGAGCCATTTGAATCGACGAATGGTAGCTATTGTTGTATGCAAACTCTACTAAGGTCATGTGTTGACCCCAGTTGCCTCCAAAATCTAGAATGCAAGTTCGTAGCATGTCCTCGAGAGTTTGAATGGTTCGTTCCGATTGTCCATCCGTCTGAGGGTGATAGGTCGTGCTCAAGTTGAGTTTCGTCCCCAGGGTTTCTTGGAACTTTTGCCAAAACCGAGATACGAACCGTGGATCTCGATCGGAGACGATACTGACTGGAACGCCGTGCAGCCTTACGATCTCGTCCATGTACAGCTGGGCCAACTTGTCCATGGAATACTTCATGTTTACCGGCAGGAAGTGAGCCGATTTGGGTAACCGGTCGACGATTACCCAAACGGCATCGTGTCCTCGTTGCGTTCGCGGCAAACCTGAAACGAAGTCCATGGTGATGTTTTCCCACTTCCACTCGGGTATCTCAAGGGGTTGTAACAAGCCCGATAGTTTTTGATGCTCTGCTTTAACTTGTTGGCAAATGAGACATTTTTGCACGTACAGAGTAATTTCTTTTTCATATTGTCCCACCAATAGTTTCCTTTCAGGTCTTGATACATCTTATTACTACTCGGATGGATTGTATACTTGGAGCGATGAACTTCCTCTAGAATCTCCGTTTTCAACGATTCATCTTTCGGCACTACTATTCGATTTCGGTATTTTAAAATACCCTCAGGACCAAAATTGAAATCAGTGGTTTCTCCTTCTTCCACTTTCTCTCCCCATTTCTGCACCAGTGCATCTTCCTTTTGAGCTTCTTTAATCCTTTTCAGGAAGGTGGAAATCCCTTTAATATTGCCAAAAATCACCTTATGGCTCTCAAGGCAGGGTTTCCACTCGCAAACCGACTCGAGCAAATTCCACTCTTTCATCATTAATCCTGCTACTTGCTATAAGGATCGAAGACAACCAATCGAAAAGCCAATTGATAAACAATTAAAAGATCGCAATATAACAGTAAGTAAATAAAAGGGAAAGAATTGCAAACCAATTAACTACACAGCTCCTCTTGAGCTTGTAGATTAATTCAAATAAGCTTCTTCAAATTGATGAATTACAATCACTCTTGCGTACAAAGGAAGGTTCACCTCCTCCTTGCCCCGAACACCACTCGGTCAAGCCAGGACGTTTTACTATCCCTCAGGACAACCCTCACAGAGCTACACTCATGAAAGATTCACTCACAAATGAAAAGCTTACAATGAACCTCACACCACTAAGACTACAAATCTTCTTTGATGAGTAGTTTCTCACTAAAATCACTCTAGATCTTTTGTATCTTCAGTGTGCAAAAGTTGTTTGAAGATTCTGACCATACTCTATTTATAGGAGATCAACAAAGTGCTTCATTAAAGCTTCTAACGGATAGAAAGTAGCTGAACAGTCAACTAGCCGTTGGGAGTGTCGGACGTCCGATAGCCCTGTTTTATGCGCCCGACAGCAGGCAGTGAGTTTAAGAGATTTTCTTCAATTCTTTCGGACGTCCGGTGCAAGCCTTTTGTGCGTCCGACAGCAAACAAAGAGATTTGAGAAATTATCTTGTTTCTATCGGACGTCCGGTAGAGACATATTCAGCGTTCGATAGTTTCGTCGACTTCGAAGGATCCTATCGGACGTCCGAAGCATGCGTCAGAAGTTGTGCAACGATTATCGGATGTCCGATCCTGATTTCTTGAGCGTCCGACAGCTTCAGCATACTTTGTCCCTTTCAAATGTGATTAATTTTTGAATCTGATTTGCATCATAGCTGAAAGTATATCTTGGAGAAATATTAGTAATATCCATTGTTTTGTAAACATCAAAAGCAAGGGACCAAGGCCAACATTTTCCCCCTTTTTGATGATGACAAAACAATGGATGGAAGAAGGAAAAAATAGAGCATATGAGCAGAAGCTCCCCCTCACTCATAGCATCCAAACTTATAATTTCAGAAAAACTCCCCCTTACACATAGCATCCATCTCTCCCCCTTTTTGTCATCATAAGATGAGAGTAAAGAACCAACTATCATAATTCAGCAACAATAACAGAGTATAAAAACAGAAAAATGACAGCAATCACCAACATATCACAGAGAATTTGATATCAAAAGAAGTATCAATATATGACAGAGATTTTTTACAAAGCAAATCATCATTAAATCAGAATCGTTCTTTTCTCTCCCCCCTTTTTTGACATCATACAAATTCAGTAATATCCAAGAACATCAAGGAAAACTCAGTTCTAAGCATCAGAAACTTCAAAAAAGAATTACAGAAAAGCATTATGAACAAGAAACTCATCAATCTTACCAAAATCTCCTACTTGTTAGAGTTAGCATCATGTTTAACTATCCACATGCATTTCATGCCTTTTTTCATATTCTTTCTCACATAGCAATCATTTTTCATGTGACCTTTTTGACAACAGAAATTACACATAACCAAAGAGTTATTTATATAAACAGATTTAATAAATCTTACTTGTCTTCTCTTATAAATAGCAAATTCATTGGAATTAGAATTCAACCTATTCTTTTGAAAACAGACTTGTTTCTTGTGTTTAAGCAACTCATTTAGACCATCCATTCTTCTTTTCAAATCACCTTGTTCCTTTTTGAACAATTCACAAAGCTTTATTTTTCTATCAAGCTCAAAGTGTAAAGCAGTCTCATTCTTTTTGAAGTAATCATTTTCAGCTTTCAACTTTTTATTTTGTTGAAAAAGATTTGCATTATCTTGAAGCAAAAAACTAATTTTCTGTTTTAACTCCTTGTTTCTAGCATAGGATTCTTTCAAACTATCATGCAATTTTATAATGAAAGATTCAAAATCATCATCTCCAATGGCCATAAAAGCCAATTGAGCAGATTCTTCATCCTCTTCAATTTCACCATTGGAGTTGCACTCATTCCATGTGAATTGAAATTTGTTGAATCTTGGTTTTCTTCCTTCTTTCTTCTTCATCACTGGACACTCACTTGCATAGTGTCCAGGTTGGCCGCATTCAAAGCATTTATCAGCTTGCTTTTTATTGAACTCTATCTTCCCTTTGTTTCTCAAATTGTTGGACTGATTCGGGAAGGAGTTGCTAGGTCCACTTTTTCTGAATTTTCTCTTGTTGAGTATTCTTTTGAAGCCTCGTGTGATGAGTGCAATATCACTATCATCACCTTCCATGTCATCTTCACTCACGGAGGCTGGATCATCTTCATCTTGTGAAGCCTTCAGAGCAATATTCTTTCTTACTTTTGCATCCTCCTCCTCTTGCACTTTGGATTTAAGTTTCAGCTCATAAGAGGTTGGAGAATTAATAAGAGATTCAATAGGCATAGTATTCAAATCTTTAGCTTCCTCAATAGCAGTCACTTTATTTTCCCAATCATTGGACAAGGCATTCAAGATTTTTCTATTTTTCTCACCTACAGAATATTCTTTTTCCAGCACCTCTAAGTCCTTAACGAGGTCATTGAATCTACAGTACATCTCATCAATGTTTTCATGAGGTTCCATTTTGAATGATTCATACTTGGTAACCAGAATGGATTTCTTTTGTTCTCTAACATTCTCACTACCTTCATGAATTTCTCTCAGTTTATCCCAAATTTCCTTAGCTGACTTACATCCCTTGACTCTAATAGATTCATTTGAGTCTAAAGCACAATATAACACATTCATAGCCTTTGCATTTATGGTGAGATGAATTCTATCCGCAGCAATCAGTTCATTTCTTGTTTTTGGTCTAGGTCTATGAGTATTTTCATCTATAACAGAGGCATCATATGGACCTTCACTAATAATAAACCACAATTCAATATCAATAGATTGCAAAAAGATAATCATTCTTTCTTTCCAACTCACATAATTTGACCTATTAAACATAGGTGGTCTAATGACAGAATGTCCTTCAAAAAACATGGCATTATTGGTTGTCATTTTTACTCCAAAGCCGATTGAGCTTAATCTCTAGGAGACCAAGCTCTGATACCAATTGTAAGGATCGAAGACAACCAATCGAAAAGCCAATCGATAAACAATTAAACGATCGCAATATAACAGTAAGTAAATAAAAGGGAAAGAATTGCAAACCAATTAACTACACAGCTCCTCTTGAGCTTGTAGATTAATTCAAATAAGCTCCTTCAAATTGATGAATTACAATCACTCTTGCGTACAAAGGAAGGTTCACCTCCTCCTTGCCCCGAACACCATCGGTCAAGTCAGGACGTTTTACTATCCCTCAGGACAACCCTCACAGAGCTACACTCATGAAAGATTCACTCACAAATGAAAAGCTTACAATGAACCTCACACCACTAAGACTACAAATCTTCTTTGATGAGTATTTTCTCACTAAAATCACTCTAGATCTTTTGTATCTTCAGTGTGCAAAAGTTGTTTGAAGATTCTGACCATACTCTATTTATAGGAGATCAACAAAGTGCTTCATTAAAGCTTCCAACGGATAGAAAGTAGCTGAACAGTCAACTAGCCGTTGGGAGTGTCGGACGTCCAATAGCCCTGTTTTATGCGTCCGACAGCAGGCAGTGAGTTTAAGAGATTTTCTTCAATTCTTTCGGACGTCCGGTGCAAGCCTTTTGTGCGTCCGACAGCAAACAAAGAGATTTGAGAAATTATCTTGTTTCTATCGGACGTCCAGTAGAGACATATTCAGCGTCCGATAGTTTCGTCGACTTCGAAGGATCCTATCGGACGTCCGAAGCATGCGTCCGAAGTTGTTCAATGATTATCGGACGTCCGATCCTGACTTCTTGAGCGTCCGGCAGCTTCAGCATACTTTGTCCCTTTCAAATGTGATTAATTTTTGAATCTGATTTGCATCATAGCTGAAAGTATATCTTGGAGAAATATTAGTAATATCCATTATTTTGTAAACATCAAAAGCAAAGGACCAAGGCCAACACTTGCGCCTTGCGACTCAAAGCATCGGCCACTACGTTCGCCTTTCCTGGATGGTAGTTGATAGTACAATCGTAATCCTCCAGAAATTCCATCCACCGTCGCTGCCTCATGTTCAATTCCTTCTGTGAGAAAAGTTACCTCAAACTTTTGTGATCGGAGTAAATCTCGAAGGTTACTCCATATAGGTAGTGTCTCCACTTTTTAAGAGCGAAAACAACGGCAGCTAGCTCCAGATCATGCGTCGGGTAATTTTGCTCGTGAGGTTTCAACTTCCTAGAGGCAAAAGAGATCACATTACGGTTCTGCATTAGTACACAACCCAGACCTTCTCGTGATGCATCAGTATACACAGCATATCCGTCCACCCCGTTTGGTAAAACTAGCACTGGAGCCATGGTCAATCTTTTCTTTAATTCTTGAAAACTTGTCTCACTTCGGGCGTTCCATAAGAACCGACCATGTTTCTTCGTCAAATCGGTTTGAGGACCGGCTAGTTTGGAGAAGTCCTTGATAAAACGCCGGTAATATCCAGCCAGTCCTAGAAAGCTGCGGACCTCTGTGGGAGTTTCTGGCCTCTTCCAATTAGTCACAGCCTCTACTTTCGCCGGGTCAGCTGAAATACCCTCTTGAGAAATTATGTGTCCCAAAAAAGCAATTTTCTCTAGCCAAAATTCGCACTTGCTGAACTTGGCGTACAGTTGGTGGTCTCTTAAGGTTTGTAAGACAATCCTCAAGTGCTGCTCATGCTCTTCACGGGTCTTGGAATAGACCAGGATGTCATCGATGAAGACTACGACAAAGCGATCCAGGTAGGGCCTAAAAACCCTATGCATTAAGTCCATGAAGGCGGCGGGAGCATTGGTCAGTCCGAAGGGCATAACTGCGAACTCGTAATGCCCATATCTCGAGTTGAAGGCGGTCTTCAGAATATCCTCCTTCCTGATTAATAACTGGTAATACCCTTGGCGGAGGTCCAGTTTCGAGAAGACCACCGCTCCTTGCAACTGATCGAACAACTCATCTATGTGGGGCAGTGGATACTTATTTTTCACCGTAATATTATTCAGGCCCCGATAATCGATACACATCCTCAACCCACCATCCTTTTTCTTCACAAACAGTACAGGAGCTCCCCAAGGAGACCCACTCTCTTGAATGAATCCCCGCTCTAGAAGGTCCTGTAATTGTAACTTTAGCTCCTTGAGTTCAGCAGGAGCCGTTCGGTAAGGTGTTTTTGAGATAGGTGAGGAACCCGGTAGCAGGTCTATTTTGAATTCAATTTCTCTTTCCGGAGGTAAGGCTACTAATTCATCAGGGAATACATCCGGAAATTCCTTCACTATGGGCACGTCCTCCACTTTCAACTTATCCGTGGGGGTATTAATTAGAAAGGCTAAAAATCCTTGTACCCCTCTACTTAGCAATTTCCTAGCCCGATGCCCGAAATCAAAGCAGATGAGGCTAACCTACCCCTTATATCCAACCTTAAGGTCGCCTCACCAGGAATGCGAAATTCTACCACTTTTGTTTTACAATCCGGTTGGGCATTATACCTGGCTAGTCAATCCATACCCAATATCACATCATACCCCTTAATGACCAAGCTTATCAAGTCCCCTAACAATCTCTTCTCTCCTACCCACACTTCACAATCCCTATAAACCATACTAGTAACCAAACGTTGATTCCCCGTAGGTGTATTAACTTCTAGGTCGTATGGTAAACTAGCAGGTTTTATATCGATGCCACACATGAAATCAGGGTTAACAAAGGAATGAGTGGCACCAGGATCAATTAAAACTTTGGCAAAACGGTGAAAAATAGGGATCGTACCTTCTACGACCTCTGAGGAATCTGGGACCTGTTGAGGTTCTAAGGAATATACTCGAGCTGGCACCTTAGGTTTCGCCTCATTCCCCTTATTCGGTCCCGAATTGGTCTTTGGCGTGGTTTGAGTTCCCCTTCCGTCTTGCTTTAAGAGTGGACAGGTAGCAAGCTGGTGGTCTGTGTGACAACCCCACCTCCCCCTAAGGCGAACCAGAGGGTTCGGCTGGCCGCCTGCCCAGCTCTCGCCGGGACTCAGTCGTTCACTACAGTCCTTAAACAGATTACAAGATAAAACTCAAATATTACATCAAATTCTCCAATAATTACATGTCAAAAGCAAAGCGGAAATAATTCTCAACTATACATAAAATGATTCCAAATTCAAACTGTACAAGATATAGGCCATCCAGACACATGAATAAGCACAACAAGTCCTTCCTTCGTCTTGAGCCATGTGGAGGGGAATAAAATATTTTTGGGGTGTGCTAGAAGCTCAGCGAGTAACCAGTAAAATCATTAAACAAATATATTTCACAATGTTGCATTTCGATCATTTCGATAATGTCATGATTCAGAGATCAAATGTTCGTTTAGTGCTCTCGTGAGCCAGGGAAATCATAGCACTTGAACACCCAACGCTCAAATAGATCATTTAACATTAACATTAACATTCAGAGGGAGCCCCTTCTTGAGCTCCAGATAAACATGAACATGAACCATAAACAGAGTGGAGACGTTGGTGTCCAGCACAAGACTTTCCCAGAACTCATTGAAGCCAAATCATGTCATGAATCCGCATGCAAGCACGCATGATATGCAATCGAATAAATAATGCAAGAAACATTTCACAAGTACTTTGGAAATAGTTTAGGGTCACTCACCTCCATGGCTCAGGAATCATCCAGCATATAACATTGCCTTGCTCAAATCCAAGTCTTAGATCACAAACTCAATGCAAATAAATCCCTTCAAAGTTCGGACAACACTTCCCCTGAATTTGCTAACTTTTCCAGCCATCATGACTTCATTATTTCCTCATTCCAACCCAAAGGTACACACACAACAACAAGTTCATCCAATAGCCATTCAGCAAGCTCCAAGTAGTACTAGTACAAGTCAAGCTAGGGAAAAGTCCGGAAATGAAAGTTAAGCTCAAAACCAGAAAAATAGTTTTGACGTCATTTTGCGGTAATGGTACCAAAGGCGCTACGATTGTCGGATGAAGGTGTAAGATACACCATTTCGAAGCTAAGAGATAGGGCTACAACATTACAGAAGGTCACTCAACCCATTTTCGAGTGTAACCAGGTCAAAAATGCAAGATACTACACCAGAATCACAAAAATAGATTCACAGAACGCGTTCTAGCGGAAACATCATAAATCAGGCTATCCAAGTCCAAATCAAGAAATTCCAAAACCAGCTGAAAGCTAGAAAACAGGGATAAATTTCATTAGAAGACCTCAACAACCAATTCGGAAGCAATTCCAGCCAAAACAACCAATTACAGGCGCAATTCTTACATTCGGGTAAAACCAGAACAGCAATAGTAATTTCAACTTTTCTCATTCTACGCTACTCCGATTGACCTGAAATTTTGTAGGCACCTCTAAAATATCATTCCCTACAACTTTCATGTTTTAAGCCAAGACCAATTCGGCCTCTAACTATGAGCTATAAATTCGGGCAGAATGTTCCTTCACAAAACCTAATTTTCTGAAATTTCTTCCAAAACAGAAATTGATTGCAATTGTCCACTTTTTCCACCTTCTAGAATCATTATATACCATTTCCAATCATCATAGATAGCCACACAACCATGCTTATATTAAAACAGAAAAATCCCCAAAAATAATAAAACATCATCACTTCAACCAAAAATCAAGAAATAATCCATAATATTGCATCTCATACTACCATTAATCATGATTTAAGCATCAATTAAGGGAGGAGGGTGGTTCTTCACAACTCACCTTAGCAACACAAGAAAGAGAGCAACTAGTCACCTTAGCTTTCCAAACAACTTCACAACCAAGCTCAATTCCACCAAACTAAGAGGTTTTATGGAGTAATTGGAAGATTAATCGGTTTAATTGAAAGATTGGGCAAGATTGGAGACTAGAAAATTGAGAGCTTTTCTTCCCTTTTTTGAGCAAGAGAATTCGGCCAAGAAGCTTGCAAAATGAAGAGATTTTTGGCCAATTTTAATTAAATGGTAAAGTTATGAATAGTAGTCAAACTCAAGACTAAATCTTATGGTGACACTTGTCACCTTTAGGTTTAAAACTTATCTTTTTGTCTCTCCAATACAAATATCTTAACACCTTGTAAAATAATATCACTTAATACAAAATTCCAACAAGTTGTCAAAAATATAATGCATTTACCGCACTTGCGGGTCCCACGTTCAAAATACGCTCTTAATTTCTCAAAAACTAACCGATACTAGAAAAATCATTTTAAAACTATCTTTGCTCATAAACTTTATCTGGAGAATTTTTTTTAATAAAGAAAATGTAGAAAAGGCGGGCGATTAAATAAAATAAACACTAGAAAATTAGAAAATTTCCGGGTTCTCACACTCATTCTTTTCGGGGCGTCACAGTCTGCGCTTCCGCAACGCAGACATTTGCCTCCCTTCTTCCAGCAATTTTCTTCGGAGTGATTCGGCTTTCCGCAGTAACCACAGGGCTCGCGGGACGCCGAACCTGAACCCTTTTGGAAGTTTCCGCCTTGGCCTCTCCCGGCTGGGCCACCCCTAGACTGAACCCCTCTGCCGGAACCTGACTGTCGTCCACCTCCAGCTCTGCGTCCGAACTTGGAGGGAGTACCTTTATCCCCTTGTCCAGAGCTGCTTCCAGGAAAGCCCCGCTTCTTCGCCTGGAAGTTCCGGACTTGCAATCGAGCACTCTCTACCCTTTGAGCCTTTTCTACGACCTCGCTAAAAGCATTAATTTGAGCCACTGCGAGGTCCTTCTGGATTTCGACGTTTAGGCCCTGAATGAAACGCCTAATTCGCCGTTGCTCCGTCATGATCAGCTCAGGCGCAAATTTAGACAGGCGGGTGAATTGACTCTCGTATTCCGCCACCGATTGAGCCCCTTGGCGGAGTCGAATAAACTCATCTTCCTTCCTCTCCTGAACTAGAGGAGGGAAGAATTTTGCGTTGAATTCCCTAATAAAATTCACCAAGTCCTGGGCGTTTGTTCCCGTTCCCATTTTTGTCGTATCACGTTCCACCAGGAACGGGCCGCCCCTTCTAACTGGAATACGGCAAAAGTCACCTGCCGTTCATCGGTGTAGTGCAAGGCAGCAAAAATATCGACCATCTTTTCAAGCCACCTCTCGGTGACATCCGGATCGGGTCCCCCAATGAACTTGGGTGGAGCAAACTTTTGAAAACGTTCGAGAGCTCTGTCTTCGCTCTCGACATGATTGCCAGGGTTTCCAGGATTAGGGTTTGGGTTCTGGCCTTGTTGCTGCACCACTTGTGCGAGCATGTTAGTCATTTGCTGCATAGCGGCAGCGATTTGCACATTGGGGTCAGGGTTAGGTCCAGAAGAGGTTTCCCCAGTACCCCTATCCGGTGTGGGTTGTCTATTACCGCGCCCACGCCCCCGTCCACTACGTGTGCCTTCCATGAACTTTACTTGGTCTAGACAAATGTACTAAACCAATATAAAACAATGCATGTAAGTAAAACCCAAAACCTTTCCAAACAGATATATACATTCCAAGCAAGGCAAACAGCACACATATTAACAATCAGTCAAGTCAAGTTCAGTCAAGTCGAGTACAAACATGGACAATCCCCAAGGGAATGGCCTCAACAAAAGAAATATACAAGTAGGTAATCTAAACGTACAAAACGATTAGCTAAGGCCCTTCTCCCTATCCATCCTATATACAAAACAAAACTATCCAAAACAAACCCTAGGAGTCGTGACCTAGTCCGATGACGAGCTATTAGACCCACCCGACGGAGTGGATCCAACCCTAGTCTCAGGCCCCGCACATGAGTCCTCGTCACTCACACCCTCGATCACATCCGCGCAAAGGTTCATTATCGATGCAGCTCGAACCTTCACCTTGCGAGCTCGTTTAGTCTCGCGCTCTTGGACTTCCCTAAGCTGAGCGCAGAGGTCATCAACTCTATCCTCTGCCTCAAGTACGTCGTCCTTCAAACCCTCAATGCGCTCGGCCTGTCTCTCATTGGCCGCCCTAAGCTGGGTCACCTCGGCCTCAAGTCTCGCATTCTCTCCGGCCAACTCCTTACGCTCCTCGGCCACGGCAAACACTAGAGCGTTAGGGTAAGCATACTTATGTCTACACTCACACCGTCGGAGACGGTTAGACGGGCTCCAACGCACGACGGCCCCTCCTGGCCGTATCTGGTATGGTATCACGGGGAGCGCTCCACGAGGTCTCTCGCCCGGAGGACTATCACTAGGCTCACCCTGTCCGGCCATCCTACACCAAAAGAGCAATTAACCATAAATAACCTTAAAGGTCATAAACAAAGAACCCTCAAATCGAGCATTTCTATTACACCCAGGCTAATTCAAACCTAGGCTCTGATACCACCTGTGACAGCCCCACTTTCCCCTAAGGCGAACCAAAGGGGTTAGCGGACTGCCTGCCCAACTCTCGCCAGGACTAACGGTGCAGTTTAGAGCGATCTATCGCGTTCCGGAACTTATAACGCGCGTAAACAAGTCAAACTGGCAAAATAACCCAAAATAAAAAAAATGAAATCCGGAGTCGGCCATGAATAGTAATCGACCCGTCAGAACCCAACCAAATATCAAGCAAACATTCACATCTTGAAATTTAGCGTTTACAAGCCAAAATGGCATATGAAAATTACTTAAAATTAATACATGTACGGTTGCCAAAATAAAAGTGAAAACGGCCCCAATGGCATATTTAGGGTTTCAATTCATAAACTATATAAAAGAGATATTCATCTAGTTCATTCGGCAACCAATTATCAAAAGTCATTCCAAAAGCAGTCAGATTCCTGTAAGGAAAACAAAAGGAACGGGGTGAGCTAATTGCCCAGTGAGAATACTATCACTCAAGCAACCAAGTACATATAAGCATCAAGCTTTTCATTCAATACATTAAAAGTAAGCAAGGCACACATCACATGTGGTGATAAAAGGATACGGGTGGCTCTCAAGAGCCCTTTTCCCTCGTTTGCATTTCTTGATCAAATTTCATTGACTCTCCGTCAATTCAAAAGTAACCAACCGTAGACTCCACTTTACTTCCATTCCTTCCACCCAACATACCCCTACCGGGCCCGAACTCCAAACACTTGCACTTTGGTATTACTCGAGTAAACCGGAATCGAGAGTCTCTCATACTACAAGATTCCATATAACATTTTCCCAAGGCACATCAATTGGCACGACCAAGCCCTCGCCGGCTCGATTCAATCAACTACCAATGGGGTTGAGCTCAAAGATAACAATTGTAGTCGTTGGATACTCGTCCAAACGACACCAAGCCATGTACTTTCATTTCATGTAACATGTCGTATAACATTCCAATAACATGGTAAACAATAAGTGAGAGTGATAAAGTACGCTCTCACTTCAATCAATTCACATTCAATTCACTTCAAGCAATTCACATTCAAAGCCATATATTAACACACAAGTGAGTAGTATACTCACCAAGCTTGCAAATGAGGTTTCATGCACTTCCGTCAAAAGAACGTCATGCACCAACGTCACGCCTTAAAACATGCAAACAAGTATAATGAGACTCGATAACGAGTCATAAACCAATGCCAAATACGACCCCAATAGGGTCCCATAAGCATATACAAGCATTAGAGAAAACCAGAAAATCCGGAAATGGATTTAGCTTTGCCCTGAAAAAAACAGTTTTTGACCTCTTTTTGCGGTAATGGCACCCAAGGCACTACGATTACCGGATGAAGGTGAAAGATACGCCGTTTCGAAGCTAAAAGACAGGGATACAACATTACAGAAGGTCACTCAACCCAGTTTCGAGTGCAACCATGTCAAAAATGCAAGATACTACACCAAAACCGTAAAACAGATTCACAAAACGCATTCTAGCGGAAACATCATAAATCAGGTTATCCAAGTCCAAATCCAGAAATTCCAAAACCATATGAAAGCTAAGAAACAGGGTTACATTTCATCAGAAGGCCTCAACAACCAATTCTGAAGAAATTCCAACCAAAACAATCAATTACAGGCGCAATTCTTACATTCGGATAAAACCAGGACAGCAAGGGTAATTTCGACTTTTCTCATCCTACACTACTCCGATTGACCTGAAATTTTGCAAGAACCTCTAAAATATTATTCCCTACAACTTTAATGTTTTAAGCCAAGACCAATTCGGCCTCTAAATAGGAGCTGCAAAACCGGGCAGAATGTTCCCAAGAAAACCCTAACTTTCTACAATTTCTTCCAAACCAGAAATTGGTTGCAATTATCCACTTTTTCCACCTTCTAGAGTCATTATACATCATTTCCAATCATTATAGATAGCCACACAATCATGTTCATATTAAAACAGAAAATCACCAATAAATAAAAAACTTCACTAATTCAACCACAAATCAAGATGTAATCCATAAAGTTTCATCATATACCACCACTAATCATAAATTAGGCATCATTAGAGGAAGGAAAGTGGTTCTTCACAACTCACCTTAGAAACAAGAGAGAGAGAACAATAGGTCCTCTTAGCTTTCCAAATAACTCCACAAATCAACTCACTAACACTTCCTTAAGTGTTTTTATGGAGCAAAAACAAAATCTAATGGTTGATTTAGAAGATTGGAGCAAAGATTGAAGCAACTTGAAGAGTTTTCTTTCTTTCTTTCTTGAGAGTAAGAGCCGGCCACTAGAGAAGAGAAAATGGTGAAATTTTGGTTAATTTTGTGATTTATTTGGTCAAATAGAAAAAGGTGAATAGTGGTCTTATGTAAGAACCAATCCTATGGTGACACTTGTCACCTCATTTAATGCTTGCCTAACTTTTGTCTCCCTCATACCAATCCACTTAGCATCCTCTACTTATCTCTTAACACCCGATAAATTAATTACAGTATCCAAAACTTAACCTAGTTGGCCGAATTTTTCCGAACTTTTCGCACTAGTGGGTCCCACGTCCTGTATACGCTCTTAATTTCTCAAAACCTATTCGATACTAGAAAAATCATCTAAAAACTATATTTGTCCTTAAAAATATCTAGAAATTTTTCCTACTCACGAAAATGTAGAAAACAAGCCATGAAAAATAATAAAACCTAGAAAATGGAAAATTACGGGTTCTCACAAGCATGAGTTGAGCTAGTTTTAATCTTCTTTTGTGTAGCTCCTCGATGTATGGAAAACTCCAAATTTATCTTAATACAATGTTTTTTTATTGGATCTGTAAACTTACTAATATGTAGATTTTGAAGTGTTTCCTCATGTTTATGTAACATATGTATTCGGGAATGTACCTACTTTCATGGCGAACAAAGTTTCCTTTGGTTCGCCTTAGGGGAAGGTGGGGCTGTCACAGGATCAGCCCTAAACCCTAGCAAAGATACACAAGTTCTTGATGCTATCTTCATTTGTTTTGATTCAAACTCACCCAAATCAGTCCTCTAATGTTCATATCCAGGGATTATTGGAGTTCAAAATATAATACATCAACATGATTAAGAATGACCATAGCAGTCTAGTCATCAAGAGAAACCAAAACAGTCCACTAGTGGTCCAACCAACCACTTTACTTGCTTAAATTTCATTCCAACTCACACATGAGCTTAACCAATGTCTAGCCAAGTTTCTTAGGCATGATTAAGGTGCAAATAAGCCACAAAATTCAAGGGTAAACCACTTCTTCCAACACCGGTCAGCCAAGGAAAAGAAAACAGTTCACAAGTTCACATATTTATCTAACCTTCATCCTCTCATGATTTTCACTTAAACAACATATCAAGTGTTAAATCTAACTCAAAAAGAGGTCTAAAACAGGTTAATACTTCATAAACAACCATGAACAAAGTTCAAACATTTGATCAAACACATGGTATGCATACTAACTAACCCTACCACCACTTGTTTAGTTCAAGAAAATTAACCACAAATCTCATCCAAACAACTTGTAGTTTGCCATTAAAACTTAAAGTACATGATATATAACCTTAAAACCAAGATTTAAAGAATATATACCTCTCTTGTAAGAAGCTTGAGTCACCCAAACAACCACCAAACCAAGAGCTTCAAGCTTGGAAATCACACACTAGGGTTGGAAGTAGTTCACTCACCAACTCAAGTCCTTCACTTTTGATTTTTCTCTCAAGATCAAACTAGGTTTAGAAAGCATAAAGTGGAGTTTCTCTCCTTCTTTGGGCAGCTATGAAAGTCAGCCAAGCTACGAAAGTCAAACAAGATCCATGGCTAGGGTTTTGCCACATGGCCCAATTCTTGTCCAATCTTCTCTTAATCTTTGACTAATGATGTTTCAACCCTTCCAAATGTACCAATACCTATTTAACACCTCTAAACTATTATATAAAGTCCCTACCACAAATAAAAGCCACTTGGTAAAATGTAAGTGGTGAATTATTTAAAACCAACTCAAGAAAATGTTTTACTTCAAGTAAAAGGAAATGAAATGTAATGCATGGAAAATGTTGTAACACATAGGGAATATAATGCAAGGGCATATAATAAGTGATTTAAATCCTGGGGTAAGGCAAGTAATTTGGGAAAATTGTGTTTTAAAGTGAGGGTTCTCACATCATTTACCCATCAATTGCTCATTAAATGTTTCTGGAATCTTGGTTTAAAAAATGGAGCAAATTGGGGCTGATTTCATTGGACAAAACTTTTGAAAAGCAAGAAAAATAGGGTTGGCAGATTTGCTTTAAAAGAATTCACAAACTTTGATCATTTCGTTAACTGCCTTCCCGTGTGAGATTTTGCCTAAATTTTGATAGAGAGGTAGTCCATATATGGAAATTTAAATGTACCAAATTTGGTGAAATTTCAATACCACTTCGATCCCCAAAGATTGCTCTTCAAAACTGGAAATTCACTGATCGAGTCGTGAAAATCAACCGACTTCAAACTGTTATATCTTGTTGATCAAAAATCCGAATTTAGTTTTGTTTATTGTGTTTGAAACTTTATTTGGGACTCTTATTGTGTTATAAATTTTAGAGGCTGATTCACTTCTTGTGAATTTTTCTGAATTTCCAAACATCGTTGAAAACCAAGGCTGGTTCTATCTTGTCTTCATGAATCAGCAACTTTGAGCTGAAATATGAATGCTATCTGTTTAGAATCTTGGAAAAGTGTCTTCTGGGAACTTTTAGTACTTTTAATCTAGTTTCCAACGATATAAAGTTTTCCATTTTTGGACGTACCAAACTCAAGACCTGATTTTCCAAATTTTGTCGCGCAAAGCTGAAATTTTCTGATTTCTTAAGAGTTGAACTTTTAAGAACTTGTCACTTTCTTTCGATATTGATAGTCCGTTTTAAACTTGATTTCATGGAGGATGCAAGTTTCTCTTGTGACTTTAAATCCTCACTTTTGAGTCTCGATTTTTGAGAGATTAAAGTTCTCTTTAAGACATTTTCTCAAATTTAAAGCAAGTGTACATTTCTTCCTTGTTTGATAAGGGGTTGTAAATGTATGAGAGTACTTTTTGGTCATTTTTCTTTAGGCGCTCAAGAGGGTCTCGGGGAGAATCTCGGGGTGAACAACTAGAGACTATATTTGCTCACTTACTCACTTGTTTGACTTGGTGAGTGTCAAGTGCATGACTTGTTGCATAATACCTGAATTACTTCTAGTTGAATATGTGAATTGTTTTGTTGAGTCGAGTGTGTACTTTATCACACTCGTTCTCTTTTACTTGATATTATACTTGACTTGCTCATACTTGAAATTATACTTGTGTTTGACTTTTGTCAATTGGAGCATTGTCTGGTTGACCATTTTTACTTGTGGGGAATGTCCAACCTCATTGGCTAACTTTGCGAATCGAGCCAGCATGGGTTTGGTCAAGAAGCTTAGTAAACCATGAGCAAACATGAAACTTGATCTATTGGAGAGATCTTGCTTGGCATATTCGCGTAGTGTTACCATGATATACTCGAGTAATATCAAAACCTTGACGAGCGGGCCCGGTATAGGGGGTGTAACGGTGAACGGGAATTTGGGGAAAGTGGAGTTTCTACGGATTTGATACTTACTTGGTTGATGGAGTGTCAACATGGAATTGGATCAAGACCTTGACCCAGCTACGTGGAATTTAGCTCCTGAGAGCTACAGTATCCTTAAATTATTTCTGTTTACCTTCTTTACTTGAAATGTCAATTACTTTCAATATCTAGTTAGTAATATCTCGATTTTCTTCCATGCTCTTCTACTTGCTCTATTACGTGCTTGCATGATTTTCTTGGTCTCACTGAGCGTTAGCTCACCCCATTAGTTTGTTTTCCTTAACAGGAGTTCGGAATGGAAAGAATTTTGGGGAAAGCCGACTTGATTACTTTTGATTAAAATCTTGGGATGTAATTGATTAGTCGACTTCTAGTGGTTGTATTTTAGGGAAAGTTGATGTACATTTGGTAACTTGTGATGTAAGATTTGAATATTTATATAAGGAAGTGACTTTTCTTTATTTTGGCTTTTATTATTGGTGATGTATTATTAAGTTTAAATTTTATTTGTATCGAGTCCTGACAAGGGCTAGGCAAGCGTTCCGCGGATACCCTTGGGTTCGCCCTAGGGAGAAGTGGGGTGTCACATAAGCTAGAATGAGTGCGTGAGTCCTGATGAGAGTTGGGCAGGTGCCTTGCTGATACCCTAGGGAGAGGTGGGGGCGTCACAAAAATGCCATTTAGAAATATATCTTTTTTGGCACAAAAGTAATCTTTATGTGAATCAATCTAGTGAACTTGATCATGTTATCAAGCAGCCATATACTAACCTAGGTGTCATTAAATCATAGTAGATGAGATCTACTACTTCTCGATAGAAGTGGTTTAGTATATGCCAGTCTAACCGTATTAACAATGTCCCATTATTATTAATACTGTGACTAGAGATACGAAGAATAAACTTATTATATCAAATGAACCTCATCATCATAACACTTATGATTCCATTGATTAAATTTATTCTAGGAATTTTATTGTACAAGTATAACTATAAATCTAGGAATATGATAAAAAATCATTTATTAGAGCACAAATAGTTCAAGTACATATGAATTTTCCTATAAGTGATTGTTTTTAGGGCATATATACTAACATCACACACATTAAGAACTTCTTTAGATAGATTAAATGAATTTCAAGTAGGGATTGGATAGATAAGTTTTTATAAATTATAGTTTAATTTGTGAAAAAGATTAAACTTGAGGGACTTATAGTGCAAATAAGTTTAAGTCTACCAAATACAATTGTTGTATTGGAATAAGGAAGCTAAATCCTTTTGGAAACTTGTAAATCCTATTGAAAACTAGATTCAAGTTTCCATAGGAATATGGACAACTTATTTGACTATAAATACTCACTAAACTTTTGCTAGCAATATGAATCAACATACAAATTGTCTTATGAGATTTTTGAAACACATCTTGAGAAAAAAATCCAAAATTTGTCCAAGGAAATAAGGGAAAAATTACATCTCTTATTTCTCTTATTGCGGGCAAGTTTTTCATGGTGACAAAAATGGGTTTTCTCAACCAATTCGTGGGACGTGTCTTGGCAATAGTTAGCACTAATCTATTTTTGTGACGACCCCACCTCCACCTAGGGCGTACCCTGGGGTTTAGCAAGTCACCTACCCAACTCTCGCCAGGACTCACTCACTCGTATCTCGAGAAATTAATTTACATCCATAGAAAAAGTAAATAACACAACAAATCAAACTTATTATATACATTGATGCACAAACCCAGATACAAAGTTTCTACACACCAAAATACTTTAAAGTGGTTACAATTCAAGTACAAACAACCCTAGTCGAGTGCTAGCGCGAGTACAAGTCAAAATCCAAAACAACTAGACTACGATAGTCTGTACACGTCTCACACCTCGCTCGTACCCCCTGTAAGGAAAACAAAACTAACGGAGTGAGTTAAAACTCAGTGATGTTTCAAATAACAAATTGACCATTAATAAACAGTGAATGTATCATAATAGTGAAATAACGAGCATAACAAGTCAAGAGAATGAGCCATATACTTTGGATAGCCAATATTTCACATTCCGTATTCCACATAAAAGGATACAGTTGCCTTTGTAGCTTGATCAAGTAGTAGTTGACACTCCGTCAACTTTCAAGTAAGGTAACTAGTCCAGTAGTACACCACTTAACTCCAATCTCCGTCCACCGACCAAACCCCTTACCGGGCCCGAACTCCACAATAAACACTGGTGGTAATACTCGAGTATACCGATTAGTTGAGGAGATAACATTTCACTCGACATCACTAACTGTGAAGACTCACAAAATTTATTTATTTTAAATTCTTAATTTCTAGCTCATTTAATTATTTAATTGGCCATTTGCCCTGAATAATATTTTCTACGCTCTTTAGACCTAATTACATGGGTTTATAACTCAATTATATTTTTAAAGTGGCTTGTTGCAAAATTTAATTTTTGGAATCTCATTAAGTGAAAATAGTGAATACGCGATTGGAGTCAATAATCGATTCGAGGATACAGTAAGGTTGAAAAATTGGAGACTTGTACAATGGTCCTAAAATAGGTAATTTTATGTTTAAGTACTCAAGTGATAGTTACTAATACTATCGTTATAAGAATTTCTTGAAAATTTCAATTTATCGCGCTTAAATGGGAAGTACGCGTTTTACGCACACAATTAATTGAGGGACTTTAAACTATTATTTTTAGACCCATAAGAGTGGATAATAATAATATGAGTGGAAGTGTATTAAAGGTTTAGTGCACTAGTGAAACAAACTCGAGTAGAATCGAGCACGAAACGCGCGCGTACGGGCACTATTCATACTTGACTTTTGAAGCAACTTTTGGCCACCAATTTTAAAGCTTCTCACGGAAGCTTACCATCAGCACATCTCTTCTTTTCTTTGCTTCAAACAGCCGGCCAAGGAGGAAGAAAAAGACAGCTCCAAATTCTCCTTCATTTCACCATTTAATCTTCACCAAATCGCACCAAACCTTAACCACACTTAGCTAATCACTTGGAGATTACATCAAGCTAGGAGAGAGGGCTGCTTTTCACGATTTTCTTGGGCTTCATTGCACCAAAAATTCTGTCTTAGTTCATCTAAGAAGGTAAACCACGATCAACCCTTCAAATCTTGCTTTATGGAAGTAGTAGTGCACATATAAGCTCATGCATGCATGTGGGTAGCTTGTATATGTTGGAAAAATTGTTGTGTGGGCTCTATGAACTCCCACTTGGATTGGATGGACTGATTTCATGAATGATGATGCTATTAATGTTGGTTTAGTGCTTAAATTAGTGGAATAATGTTGGGTTGTTGGTAGAAACTCAAGGAAGGTGCAATGAACAAAAGTGACCATTTTACCCCTGCCATGTTCGTGCACTTTGGTGCGAAATTTTGAGGTTCTAATGACTTGTTTATGATGTATACATGTTATATGAATGGTGTAGAAAGTTTCATTGAAAAATAACATGATTTGGTTGGTCAATTGTAGTGATTTCAAAGGTTTAGCAAAACTGGAAAATTTTCTCGGATTGCCCAGGCAGTCCTTTCTTTCGGCCATAACTTTTTACTCCGATGTCGAAATCAAGTGCCGTTTGTGGAACTGGAAACTAAACATTCCCAGATTTCCAATGGTATGAAATGCATGTCCTGATTCCACATGAGTAATCCATACCAACCGTTTGAACTTGGCTGCCCTGTTTCGTTAGTTCCCTGGAAGGCAGAACATGAACTGTAACTTGAGGCTCAAATGTAGACTAGTTGTGGACAGATTTTGAAAATGGTTTCTTTTGAGAAATTGTAGCTTTATGATGGTGTTTTCCAATACCACCAACTACGTCCAATTCCGAGTTGAATTGAGTAATTTGTGGCGGTATTTCAAAACTGACTTCTTGAAGGAAAACCCTCCTTTTGGGCAGAATTGTTACTAAACTTAATTAAGACTTGTTAATTCGAGATTCTTGGTGTTAATCACCTACCAAACCTATCTTGGAATGTTTATTAGATCTTGTCTACACCAATGAACCATGTTTGAGGAAATTTCCTTGGCCAAATGCTTGAAAATGGAAAAACGGAAATCCGAGGCAGATTTGCCTTGGAACTTCTTGGGATTTTAGTGGTTTCGTTAACCGATTTTTCGTACATATTTTTCTATGAATTTTGGTAGACGAGTAGCTCTTATATGGTAGTGTATTCATACCAAATTTGGTGCCGTTCCGAGTCCGTTTCGATACCTAACCAAAGTTGCAAAGTTTGAAGTTTAAATCTGGAATTTTGCTTAACAGTTTCGGTTTTCACCAACTTTGAGTTATCATATCTTGGTGCTCAACACTCCGATTCTTGTTCCGTTTATTTTTTTTAAACTTGGATTGCAATTCTAATAGATTTCCAAATTTCAGAGGTTAGTTCAAATCAAGTAAATTTTGCCGAATTTTCAAAGTTGGCCAAAAACCAACCTAAATCTGTCTCAAGTGCCCAAAACAGTAACTTTGAGCTAAATTTTGAATACCTTCCGTTTGGAATCATGGAAAAGTGTATTCTAGGAACTTTTAGTACTTTGGAAGGAGTTTCCAACGGTACCAAGTTTTCCAATTTTGGACTTGTATCGAGTGAGATACGATTTTTCAAAGATCTCGTATCAAAACTGAAATTTTCAAAACTTAAGGGAAATAGAGTTGTTCAAATTCTCCTTCTCCCTCGATATCACTTGAACGTTTTACCCTTGATTTCAAAGGTGAAAACTCGATTTTTCTTGTACTTTTGAAACCCCACTTTTGGGCCTCAATTTATGAATAAATTAGGCTCACTTCCGTGAAATTTTCTCGGATTGTACCAGCATACACTCATGCGTGATAATTGGAGTTTATAAATGATAATTCACTATTAAATTGCTCAGGCTCGTACGAGGACCTTCAAGAGGATCCTACGGTGGACACTTGAATTTCAAGTGCTATTCTTTCTTGTTTTACTTGGTGAGTGTCAAGTGTGTGACTACTTGAACTCCTGTGAACTTTATACATGCTTGTTTACAATCGATGACTTCAGATTTTGAAAATGGAGTCGAGTGTGTACTTTATCGCACTTGTTCTCATTCGAAATGAATCACTCATGCTTGAAATGTTTTAATAAGTCAAATGCTCGAAAGTTCAAATGCTTGAATGTATCAAATGCTTGAATTACATGAAATAGTATGCTATGGCTGCATACGTCGTTGGAGTGAACCTCCTCGACACTCAAATGTACATGGGGGACACTCAAATGTACATAGGGTTGGTCGGGAACCTCGGTGAGCCATGAGAATGACATGATAAGCTTGATCTATCGAGAGATCTTGCTTGGCATACTTGTGGAGTATCGTCTTATAAATGTCGTTCGGGCCCGGTGAGGGTTGTACGGTGGACGGACATGAGAAGTAAGTGGAGATCTACGGATTGGAAATATCGACCCGGATGACGGAAAGTCATTGCGGGAAGATATACTCATGAGATTGGCAAGCAAGTGGAACTTAGCTCCTGAGAGTTACCATATCCTTGAATTGTTTTTGTTTTACATTTCATTTGAATTGTTAATTACTCGCACTGTATCATTTGACCTATTATTTGGGCTTGTTACTTGGACTATGTGCTTGCATGTGTGTTCTTGGCCTCACGAGCATTTTACTCACCCCGTAGATTTGTTTTTCTTAACACGGATGGAGGATGTGGAACTTGATGGAACCCCATTTTGAAGTACTTTTGTATTAGGGTCCAAATGTAATTGACTAGACTGCTTGGCTATTTTGTACTTTGGGGATTGAGATATCTTTTGGGATCAAATGTAAGAATTGGATGACTGTTATATTATGGAACTTGTGGCGTAAATTTTAATGTTACTATGGAAGCGACTTATCTTTCTTACTTGCCTTGTTGCGATAGATAATATTGTATTAAACTTGAACAAGATTGGTCTTGAGTCCTGGCGAGAGATGGGCAGGCGTCCCGCGGATACCCTTTGGTTCGCCTTAGGGAGAAGTGGGGGCGTCACAGTTGGTGTCAGAACACTAGGTTAGATATCTATATGGGAGACATACTAGATACTCTACCCTTAAGACCTGAGACCGGATAACTAAGTTATACCTTAAGTGGTACTTGGGGCAAACTAGTGATTAGGTTAGGCATGCATAAGCGACATCCGAACGAGTCAGTGACTAAATTTCTAACCCGAAAAGTGTGATTATTTTGCAGGGATGGAAAATGGAAATGGAGCCCCGGCAGCTAATGGGAATGTCCATGCTAATGGTGACGTAGAGTCTCTTAGGCCTATTTACTACCGAGCTCTTAGTGGAGGAGCTCGAGTGCGCTGCTCACCCTATGATAGGTATCCTCAGTGTTCGTGTAGGGTGACATTTGCCTACCCGAACTACCTAGTGCTAGCTTTGGACAACGAGCGTCGTCAGTTGGTGAATGCCAACTTAGACTTGCAGGCGGAGGTAGATGAGCTTAGACAGATGGTAGGTACTCAAGGTGAGAGGATCGCTGAGCTCGAGGAGGTTATTGAGGGTGAGGTGGCTACATCTGCCGTTGTTCGTGAGGAGCTTCAGAGTACTAGGGCTCGACTTACTAGTTTGAGGGAGGAGGTCCGTGATCAGGCTTCCAGGATCTTGACTAATGCTACTAGGCTAGTGGATGAGGCGATGGATGTAGTCCAGAGCTCTGATGAGGAGGAGGAGGATCCTGAGGAGGAGATTCTGTCCGGTAGTCCTACTGTGGACTAGGCCCTAGTGATTGACTACTTCACCTTTTGACGTTTTGACTAGTACAGTTAGGATTAGTTGGGGTGATGCGAGTGCTGAGGCCATTGTATTTTACATGACTGTGCGGCCTACTTTTGAGGCACTAGTTTTACTTTAGTCTTCTGTGACTAAAAGTACTTTTATGGCACCTGTGTGCTATATTTTGTGATTTTTCCCATGACTTGCTAATTGTATGAACTTGACATGTTAATGAATGTAAATTATTGTTATCTCCAATGTTTTCTTGATTGGCTCTTGTTTCAAGTGTTTTTCCGCTTAATTGATTTATTTCTTGCACTAGGCACGCCTAGGATAATGGAAGGACTAAGAAGTGGTCGAGGCCGTGGGCGAGGGACTAGACAGGCCCAACCTCATGGTGATGACCAAGGATCGGCAACTGGACTGACCCAGGGACAGGAAAATGTACAGGGAAATCAAGTGGCTACTACCATTAATAGGATGACTGACATCCTAGAACGCTTAGCTGGTAGGCCAGGTCCTGGACCGCTTAATCAAATTGGGGGACAGGATAGGGGCGAGGATAGAGCCTTAGAGAGGTTTTTGAAGTTTAACCCGCCTAAGTTCCTTGGTGAACCCGACCCTGAAGTAGCGGAGAACTGGCTGGAAAGGATGACTAACATATTCGCCGCTCTAGACAATACTGAGAATAGGCGAGTGAATTTTGCTGCTTTCCAATTTGAGGGACTGGCTCGTGCTTGGTGGGACATGATAAGTGCGACAGCCCCACCTCCCCCTAAGGCGAACCAAAGGGTTCAGCGGACCGCCTGCCCAGCTCTAACCGGGACTCACTCACTCACTACAGTCCTCAAATAAATTACAATATAAATCTCAAATATTACATCAAATTTCCCAAGAATTACATATCATAAGCGAAGCGAAAACTAATTCTAAGCGTGAAACGTACACATACATCCATTTCAAATCCAAATATTTGTACAAACCCAACTAGTACATAGAATAAATCCAAATCTAAACTATACAAGATATACGCCTTCCAGTCACACAAAGATCCAAATACAAGTTCTTCCTTTGCCTCGCCAAATACATGATGGTGCTTGATAACACAACAGGCATGCCTCGCCAAAGGAATGACGGTGCTTGATAACACAACATGCAATACCTCATCAGAGAGGTTCAGTTCAAGAATTTCAATCCCTGGTGGTGCTTGAAAACACAACAGACATGCCTCGCCAGAAGAATGGCGGTGCTTGAAAACACACCAGGCAATGCCTCACCAGAGAGGTTCAGTTCAACCACTACAGAGGAGTAGTAGCCGGTCTACAACCACACAAGTATGAATAAGTTCAGAAGCAGAGTCAAAAGCAGGGTTCAAGTATATATAGGTTCAAAAGCAGTGCCAAATATTTCAGGTTCATGGAACGTGAGTACGAATAGAAACTCACTTGCCTAGTCTATGCCCAGTAATTCATATTCCCAAGCAGTCACAGAATTCAAATCCACTTACAGGTCATATACGAACCAAGCTACTTGCTCAAGCATGAAAGAGATACCCTATTTTCAGTCAAGTCAGGTCTATCAAGTGTACGTAAGAGTACACTAGCCAAAACAGATTCAAGTCTTAAATGAGCTCAGTCTAGTCGGTCTCAGACAGTTCAAGCATTTCAAATCCCCAATGCTTACAAATTGGGTAGTGTACCTTAATCAAACAAGAAGACTAGAAGGAGGATGCAAAAACTAAAAGTTTCCCAACAAATCCGTTCACCACCATAATATATCAAAACCCTAGCCAAAATCTTATCGGATAGATCCAAGGTAGCAGTAATCATTTCAATGTCCCCAACTCGGTTAATCCATTATACAATGGTAGATCTAATCTTCTGGTTTACTCTCGATTCATATTCAGTACTAGGGTCTCCTTAAATTCTATAAGACTATCCACCAATTTTCTCACGAGTACGGGGTTGTCTAAGCCCTCGGCCACGACCCCTTTTTCCCATTCCTGCTGCCATACTTAATAGAAGTCTATAAGCGCAAGAAAAGGAATAATTAAGCATAAAAGAACTTAATGCATATACAAGTTGAAAAAATATTTAGAATCAAGACATGATTCTTTACATATATCAAAAGTTATAGCACGAGTTAAGAAGTCACAAAACAAGCCCAATATGTCAACTACTCTATATAGGCAATTAAGTGCCACAAAATGTAGAAATATATGCAAGCAGGGTACAAAAGGCCTCACGGCGTGCACCACCCTTCCTAAGTCCTTAGTTAAACCAAAAGGTCCAAATATCACTAATTTCAATCAGATCACATGCCTTTACGAAATTATATCCAATCAAACCATAATAGAAGCTGAAACTAAAGGTTATCCATTCGAAGTTCAAAATCTTTAATAAGCAAGCCACCAGCCAGAGCACCATCATCTCCAAGAATAACTAGTCTTAGAGTTTTATAGTTAAAGTCTCAAGCTCCAAGTTCAAATCCAAGAAATAAGTACAACTTGCTAACTTATGTGTCAAATGGAAACCAAGTTAATTCACACTTATTTCGTGCTCTTAAATGCGGTTACTCTATATCTCAAAGTTCCCTCAGTCCGTACACCTAAAGATAGGCTCACTCTTCTTGAAAACCAAAAATTTTAAAACATAAGAAGAGTATTTAAAGTAACAAAAATCTTATCAAGTTCAAGATTTACATTATAACAACAACAGTTCGCCATTCTTCCGAAAACTCAAGATTTTTTTTTCATGTAAAGCACAGACAATTCAAGTGTGAGAATACACCAGTATACAATCAAGGGGGAAAACCTAATTTAGAAAATTGTAACCTTGTATCAGCCCATCATATACATAATTCAACAAGCTCATGAGTTCACATAATTCACATATTACCAAAATCGGAAAATTAGACCAGCTTAAAGCATATATATATTATTTCCAATCATCGTTTGAAAATAAACTAGTACATCCTAGTTTTTCTTTAGAATTTCAAAGCAGAAATTCTCTAGGAGGTAAATGGGCGGAAAATGCATTTTATTCCTTTGATACTCTCTTATTCGTATTCATATTCATATTCGTGGGACGCCCAAACTCATAGGTTAACCTTGTAACTCGAGTCGGCATGGGCCTGGTCGAGAAGCTTGGTGAACCAAGAGATTATTCGTAAAACTTGATCTATTTGAGAGATCTCGCTTGGCATATTCGAGTAGTATCGCCTTCTAAATGACGAGCGGGCCCGGAACAGGGTGTGTAACGGTGAACGGGATTCGTGAAGTAAAGTGGAGTTCTACGGACTAAAAATACCTACCCGAATGACGGAGTGTCATCACGCGGAGGTATATGATCGAGACCCAGCGAAGCAAGTGGAAATTAGCTCCTGAGAGCTCCCGTATCCTTAACAAGTGTGTTATATTATAAATTGTGAATTACTTGAAATTTCTGACTTTAATTCTTGTACATATGTTATCGTTACTTGTTACTGGAACTATGTGTTCGCATGTGCATGTTTCGTTTTTTTTCTTGGCCTCACGAGCATCCGCTCACCCCGTTAGATTTATTTTCCTTAATAGGAGCTAAATTGGAAGGAATTATGGAGAAGCCTACTTGATGGCTCTTTTGACTAGAATTTTGGGAATATACTTGACTAGACATTTTTTGAAAGTTGTATATTTTGGGGAAGTTGATATGCTTTGAAACTTGTGATGTAAGATTGAATATCTATGTATGGAAGTGAATTATTTTCTCTACTTCGACTTGTATATTTAATTTTTGTCCCTTTAAGTTTGAATTGGTATTGTATCGAGTTCTGGCGAGAGCTGGGCAGGCGTCCCGCCGATACCCTTGGGTTCGCCCTTAAGAGAAGTGGAGGCGTCACAGTTGGTATCAGAGCCTAGGTTTCAGATCTTTGTAGTGTATCTTAGGCTAAAAATTTAAGATACCGGACTGTGGGACTTGTTTGAAAGTTAAGTGACTGCTCGTATGAATGAAAATCAAATACTAGGTTTAGAGATCTATTTGGAAGGTGTATTAGAGACTTTACTCTTGAGAATAGGGATTAAATGATTTAGTTAACTTTAAGTGATATTTCAGCAAGTTAGTGATTTTAAGTTTCTAATCCGGAAATTGTGGTTGTTTTGCAGGGATGGAGAATGGAAATGGGGAACCTGCTGCTAACGGTAATGGTCATGCTAATGGCTACGTGGAGCCCCTTATGTCTATTTACTATCAGGCATAGGGTGGAGGAGCTCATGTGCTCTACTCACCTTCCACTAGGTATCCTCGATGTATCTGTAGGGCGAAATACGCTTACACGAATAAACTCGTGTTTGCTATTGACGATGAGCGACGTCAGTTGGTGAATGCCAACAGAGCTCTACTTCAGGAGATGGAGGAGCTAAGCCTTATGGTGAATGCTCAGGGTGACAGGATTGCGGAGTTGGAGGGAACATTAGTGAAGGAGGTGGCTAGTGCCACGGCCGCCCGTGATGAGCTTTAGAGAGCTAGTGTGAGGACCCGTAATTTTCTTAATTTCTTGGTTTTATTTTCTTTTAATTGCACGTTTTTCCACATTTTCTTTATTGAAAAATTTTAAAAATAAATTTTATGAGTAAATATAGTTTTAAAATGATTGTTCTAGTATCGGTTAGTTTTTGAGAAATTAAGAGCGTATACCGGACGTGGGACCCATTAGTGCGGAAAGTTCGGTAAAATTCGGCCAATTAGGTTAAGTGTTGGATACCGGGTTTATTTTAGCAGGTGTTAAGAGATAATTAGAAGTTACCTAGATGGATTATTATTGGAGAGACAAAAGGATAGAGATGTATTAAATGAAGTGACAAGTGTCACTTGAAGATTCATTCTTACCTTTTGACCTTTTGGACCACTATTCATGACTTTACCATTTAAACTAAAAATTGACCAAAATTACTTCAATTTTGCAAGCTTCTTGGCTGACTCTTATCAAGCAAAAAGGAAAGAAAAGCTCTCAATTTTCTAGTCTCCAATCTTGCCCAATCTTTCAATTCAACCGTTTCATCTTCAAATTTTCCCATAAAACCTCTTAGTTTGGTGATATTAAGGTTGGTTGTGAAGTTGTTTGGAATGCTAAGGTGATTAGTTGCTCTCTCTCTTGTATTACTAAGGTAAGTAGTGAAGGACCCCTCTCCTCCATCTAATGATGTTGAATTCATGATTTGTGGTAGCCTAAGAGGGAATTTTGTGGATTATATATTGATTTTGGTTGAATTTGGTGAAGTTTTATAATTATTGATGATTTTTCTGTTTTAATATGATTGTTATGGTGTGGCTATGTATGATGATTGGAAATGATCTAGAATGAAGCTAGAAGGTGTATGTGGTGGTTAATTGCAAGAAATTTCTGCTTTGGAAAGCAATTTGGAAAGTTAGGGTTTCATGTTCTTACATTCTGCCCGGCACTGTACCTCATAGTTAGGGGCCGAATTGGCCTTGGGTTAAAACATTAAAGTTGTAGGTAATGATATTTTTGAGATTCCTACAAAATTTCAGGTCAATCGGAGCAACGTATATTGAGAAAAGACCGAAATACCCCTGCTGCCCTGGTTCTACCCGAATTTGATAATTGCGTCTGTAATTGGTTAATTTGGTTGGGAATGCTTCTGATTTGGTTGTTGGTGCCTTCTGATGAATTGTAACCTTGTATCTTAGATTTCGGATGGCTTTGGAATCACTTGATTTGGACTTAGGTAGCCTGACTTATGATGTTTGAACCAGAATGCGGTTTGTGAACCTGTTTTTGCGGTTCTGGTGTAGTATATTGAAATTTTGACCTGGTTACGCTCGGAACTGGACAGAGTAGCCTTCTTCAACATTGTAACCCTATCTCTTAGCTTCAAAACGGTGTATCTTGTACCTCCATCCGATAATCATAGTGCCAATGGTGCCAAAACCATAAAATGATATCAAAAAACTGTTTTTTTGGGTTAAAGCTTAATTCCATTTCCGGATCTTCCTGGTTTACTCTAGTGCTGATACATTCTTATGGAGCCCTATTTTGATAGTATTGGGAATTGGTTTTGACTTGTAATCGAGTCTTATTGTGCTTATTTGAATATTTTAGGGCTTGACTTTCATTTCCAGTCATTTTCCTAGCTAAATTTTGTACTTGAATGACTTTGAGCCTATTGAACTGCTGTTGTGATGAATTTATATTTCGTATGACTTTGGGACTGGCTGAGGAAACTAATGAAGCCATGACGGTTGGAAAAGTAAGCAAATTTAGGGGAAATGCTGTCCAATTTTCTAGGCCGCTTAGTCTCTTTAGGTTTGAGTGGCCTTTTGAAAGTCATATTTTATTCTTTTGTACCAGTACGTACCATGGAAAGGCTTACGACGTGTAGTCGAGCCTCACTTGTGCATTCCGTTTACTCGATTTTGGATGTGAAACCTTCAATTGGTTTACTTTGCTTATTTTAGGGTTTCTTGGCGATTAAAGCCAATATGAAGTGAAAACTTTTGAAGTATCCGTACTTGAACCGGTGAGTGTACCACTCCCCTCACTTGTTGTTTAACTCGGTTTCTGTACATGCAATCTGTGATATGAACGTCTGAACTATCGGTTTATTTTGTTGGAGACGAGGGTGTACTTTATCACACTCGTTCTCTTGTCTGTTCATATGCCAATTTTGGTGCGAATCTGAATCTGTTATCTGTATCTGTATCTGTATCTGTATCTGTATCTGTATCTGTTCTGATGTCGTTTGGAAACTGGTATCCAACGACTTTTCTGTGACCTCTGAGCTCGATACCTGTGGCTAGTTACTCGAGTCGGGCCGGCAAGGGCCTGGTCGATTAGATAACGAACCACGGTAATCTGTTTTGGGATCTTTGGGTATTGAGACCCTTGATTCCGGTATACTCGAGTATTACCATTTCTGAACTGATTGGAGTTCGGGCCCGGTAGGGGTATGTGAGGTGGAAGGAATCGGAGAAAGTGGAGTCTACGGTATTGGTTACTCCTTTAGCGTTGACGGAGTGTCAACTATTATTTCGATCAAGCTTCGGTGAAGCGCATGGGAATTTGGCTCCTGAGAGCCACCTGTATCCTTCCTATTTGAATCATTGGTTCTAACTACTTTACTTTACATCTGGCATGTGTACCTGATTTGTTAAATGTGAAATGCCATGATTTTACTGCTATATGTCTGGTACCTCATTGAGCGCAAGCTCACCCCTTTCTGTTACCTTTGTTTTCCTTACAGGGATTTTGGAACTGTGATTTTGAGGTCGAGTTGAGCTCGTTTAATATACTTTTGTATAGCTCCTTGATGGGTGGAAAAACCTAAATGTATTTTGTTTTAACACTATCTTTTGGGTTGTAAGTTGGGAACCTTACATGTATATATGTGATTGGCACTGTTCATGTGCGGCTCCGATATTCCGTTTTCATTCCATGGTTTTGTTCCGTTTGAGCGCGCTAATACCTTCAAAAACGTTTTAGACTGTACATAATCGCGCTAGTAGTCATGGCGAGAGCTGGGCAGGCAGTCCGCTAACCCCTTTGGTACGCCTTAGGGAAAGGTGGGGCTGTCACAGCTAGGGCTCGGCTTACTAGGATAGGCGAGGAGGTCGGAGATCGGGCCGCTGGGATCTTGGCAGATACTACCATGCTGATTGACGAGGTGATGGATGTTGTTCAGAATTCGGCTCAGGAGGAGGATCTTGAGGAGGATCCGGAAGAGGACCTTGAGGAGGAAATTCCACCTTATAGCCCTACTGTGGATTAGACCTAGAGTGATAGGCTTTTGACTTTTGTAGTGAGAAATAACTGGGGTGATGCTAGTGCCAAGGCCATTGTATTTTGTTTGACTGTGTCGCATACTTTTGAGGCACTTGACTTTACTTTAGTCGTGCATGACTAAAATTATTTTTGTGGAGGTCGTGGGCATGGGATTAGATAAACCCAACCTTTAGGGGACGATCAAGGATCGGCAATTGGGCCGACCCAGGGACAAGAAAATGCAGAGAGTAACCAAGTGGCTACTGCCATTAATAGAATGATTGATATCCTAGAATGATTAGCTGAGAGACAGGGACCAGGGCCATTCAACCAACCTAGGGGCCAGGATTGAGGGGAAGATAAAGCCTTGGAGAGGTTTCTAAAATTTAATCCGCCTAAGTTTATCGGAGGACCTGATCCAGAGTTAGCAGAGAATTGGCTAGAGAGAATGACCAACATTTTTGCCGCCCTAGACTATACAGAAGAGAGGCGAGTGATCTTTGCTGCCTTTCAATTTGAGGGTGTCGCACGTGCCTGGTGGGACTTGATAAGGGGAAAGTGGGAAAAAGCGCAGACCCCTTGGACCTGGGAAAGCTTTACCCGAGAGTTTAATGAGAAATTCCTTCCGCCCTTGATTCAAGAGAAAAGGGAGGACGAATTCATAAAGTTGAGGCAAGGAACTTCTAGTGTGGCCGAAAATGAAGGGAAATTTACTAAGTTTTCTAAGTAAAATTGGTGACTAATGAACGGAGGAGGATAAGACGCTTTGTACAAGGACTTAATGTGGAGATTCATGAGGGGTTAGCAGTAGCCCAAATCTCTACGTTCACTGAAGTCTTAGAGAAACCGCAGAGAGTCGAAACTGCGAGGCTTGTAGCTAGAGACTTTCATGCAAAGAAAAGGGGCACTCCTAGTAACCCTCCTGGACAAGCGGATAAGGGTGCCCCACCTTTTAAAAAAGAAAAAGGAACGGGAAGAGTAGAGACAACCAGTACACAAAAAGGGACTGAATCAAGAGGAGGCCACAATGGACGAGGACTGTGACGACCCTACCTCCCCCTAGGGCGCACCCCAGGGCTTAGTGGACCGCCTGCCCAGCTCTTGCCAGGACTCACTCACCCACTTCAAATAAAATAGGTTACAACCTCAAGAGTAAAGGAGATAACAGTTCCCAAACTTGGAACATACATGTACATTCATTTCTATTCCAAACATTCGTACAATCCCAATTATAACAAAAGATATGAATCCCAGATACATTCAACCCTAACCGAGCACTAGCGCGAGTATAATCGCAAAATTTTCAAAAACTAGACTATGCTAGCCTGTACCAGTCTCATTAGCCTGTACAAATGGTGTGGAATGAGCTAAAAGCCCAGTGAGGCTCCAAATAGCAAGTTGACTGTTATTTAAAAGTGCACGTATCAAAGTAGCAAAGTAGCGAGCATAACAAGTTCATAAAAGTGAGCAATAACACTTTAAGTAGCAAATCTCAAAATGAGTTAGTGTAAAATTCTTTTTCAAGCAGAAACAATAACACTACGAATAACAATCAAAGGATAAGGATACAGATGGCTCTCAGGAGCCAAATTCCCGTTGCTTCACCAGGGCTTGATCCAGTATTAGTTGACACTCCATTAACTTTCAAGTAAAGTAACCAATCCAGTAGTGCTTCGCTTCACACCAATCCGTCCACCATTCAACCCCCTTACCGGGCCCGAACACCAACTAAACACTGGTGGTAATACTCGAGCATACCGATTAGTCGAGGAGATAACACTCCACTCGACAACACTAGATACCCATGATTTGTTATCTAATCGACCAAGCCCTTGCCGGCTCGACTCGATTAACTACCCAGTGGGGTTTGGGTTCCCAAATAGTCACTACAGTCAATGACCAATCGACTTAGTCAAGAGAAAGTACGGAGACGGGAATGAGAGGTAACTCCCACTCGTATCGAGTGTGGTACATACTACCGCTCAGCACTTACAAGTCAAGCACAAGTACAAATACAAGTACAGGTCAATGCAAATCAAGTCACTTGTATAAGCATGAATGAGATATCAAGTATTTAGTTGAGTTAGGTCAAGTGCGATAAAGTACACACTTGCCCGACCAAACCAAGCAAATGTTATCTGATCACGTTGGTAAATCAAATATCAAGTTCAATCATGTATTTGGAAGCACTCACCAAAGATTTAGTGCTTGTCAAAATCACGTTCAGGTGTAACTTCTTGGTTGGAGTCCAAATCTGCAATAAAATATTATGCAAGAGTTTAAAATCAACTAGGGTTCGCAACATAGGAGTTTCGCTTCAAGAAAATCAGTTACATGAAACTCGTTTAAGTAGTATTCAAGTTACTTATCAAACTCTAGAAAGTTCATGCTCGCTCTTTTGGTGTTGCTAAAGAAGCAACTAAAACTTTGGAATTCGCATTTAAGTCCAAAAGACGAGAAAAACATATTCCGAGTGGTCACTACTTTCATTTTTCCAAGGGTATGAGTTTCGGCCAAATTCCAGCTTATCTACCTCTACAAAAGAGGACTCGAATAACCTAGACAATTCGAGTTCAATTCAACCACACACGTTTAGTCCTCGAGTGAAAATTTGGACGGCATGTCCTTTGTATTTAGCTATTTAAAAAGCCATTTATGGCTTCATTGTTTTTCTCAATTCAGCCCCAAAATCACACACAAGTAATGTTACTAATATATCCCTTCAATTAGGCTCCAAAATCATCCAATTACAACACAAGTCTAATAATACAATCAGAAATCAGTTTTGTAGACAAAAAGCTAAACAGCCGATTTGACATCTTATAGCATTTTGGTCACAACTGGGGCTACATTTATCGGATTGGGTGCACCTTATACCGTTTCGAAGCTAAGACAAAGAGTTACAACTTTCATGAAGACAACTTAACCCAGTTCATAGTTGATCTATGTCTAATTTGCAAATTCCAGAACCAGAAATTCATGGTCAGTCTGGTTGTCAGTACTGAACTCAAACGGCAATAGCTCAAGCTACACAATTCCGATTGAGGCATTTTCAGATGTGTTGGAAAGCTGAAACATAGGGTTAAAACTTTTATGTTTTGGCCAAATGCTGATTTAATACGGATCAAAGTGAAAAATGAAGGCAAACATGTGAAATCTCAAAACTGCCCGCTGAAACGTACATTTGGCAGTCAGGGGTATTTCGGTCATTTCACACGATACAGTGATCTGATTGAGCTGAAATTTTACAAGACGCTATAAAACACCATTTTCTACAACTTTCATGTTTTGACTTAAGCCTGATTCGGCCTCTAACATGGACGAATGATGCTGGTTAGAAGCAGGGCAGTTCAATGCTTAAAACTGGAATTTAATGCATTCAAGGTTTAAACTTCTTATTCATGTCTTGAACCACTACTCCAACTTCCTATCTAAACTTATTCACATCATATTCTATATAATCAACAAGAAACACAACTGAAACAACTCAAACCCTAACACAAAAATCCACCATAACCATCAAAACTACTTAAATAACTACCATTAGCTAAGAATATGAGTTGCTATACAAACTTAAACAAGATTAAGGGTAAGAAAATGGAAAAATAGCCTTAATACCTTGCCAAAGATGCTTTCAAGAGAAACCTCAACCTTTCCTTCCAAACTTTTAGTACATTAAGCTGCCCAAGTGTGACAGCCCCACCTCACCCTAAGGCAAACCAAAGGGTTTGGCGGACCGCCTGCCCAACTCTCGCCGGGACTACAGATCCGGAACAAACATAAACCCTTCCAAATGTTCAAAAGAACTTCAAAAAGGTAACATTCAAAACCAAATGAGCCAAAGTAAAAGATACAATCAATCTTTGGTATAGCGTTCCCACGAAAATCAAAATGAAATGGAAGAGCCGCTGCTACGACACAATCCATCCCAGTACCAGTACACTTTGTTTAACATGAGAGAATGTACATGCCCAAATATATGTCACATAAACATGAGGAAACACTTCAAAATATACATAGTAGTAAGTTTACAAACCAAAAGGAAACATTGTATTAAGATACATTTAGGGTTTCCAACTTCCACGGAGCTATACAAAAGGGTGTTTATACAAGCTCAATTCGTTCTTCAAAATAATCATTGGTCCAAAAGATGGTTCCCTGTAAGGAAAACAAGGATAACGGGACGGGGTGAGCTTACGCTCAATAAGTTATCAAACATATAGGGGTAAAATCATGGCCTTTCACGTTTAAACAATCAGATACATATACCAAATATAAAGGAAAGCATTTAGACACAGTGATTCAAAGGGAAAGGATACAAGTGGCTCTCAGGAGCCAGATTTCCATTTGCAGTACTTGATCCGAACCCGCTGACTCTCCGTCAATGTAAATAGAACCAACATATCCGTAGACCCCACTTTACACCAATTTCTGTCCACCAAACATACCCCTACCGGGCCCGAACTCCATTCAGGAACAGTAATGGTAATACTCGAGTATACCGGAATCAAGAGTCTCAATACCCAAGATTCCCAAAACAGACTACCGTGGTTCGTTATCTAATCGACCAGGCCCTTGCCGGCCCGACTTGAGTAACTAACCACAGGTGTTGAGCTCAAAGGTCACAGAAAGGTTGTTGAATACCAGCCTCCAAACGACGTCCGAACAGACTCAGATACAGTTAACAGATTATACACAGTAAATAGGCATATGGACAGACAAGAGAACGAGTGTGATAAAGTACACCTTCATCTCAAACAGAATAAACAGATAGTGAAGTCATTTAAATCGCAGATTGCAGGGGCAGAAACCAAGTTAAACAGCAAATGAGGGGAGTGGTACACTCACCGGTTCAAGTACAGATAATTCAAAAGTTTTCACTTCAAACTGGCTTTAATCGCCAAGAAACCCTAAAATCATCAAAGGAAAACAATTGAAAGTTTCATATCCAAAATCGAGTAAACGGAATGTACAAGTGAGACTCGACTACATGTCGTACGCCTTTCCAAGTTAAGTACTAGTACAAAAGAATAAAATATGATTTTTGAGCAAAAATATAACAGTTGGTCCTAGGGTTACAAACAACCCCCAAAACCCTTCATGTTTACTAAGATCAACTCAATTGAAGGAATCGCGCAACCCTAAAATTTTGGGCAGCATGCCCTCTGTATTTACCTATTTTCCCAGCCACTTATGGCTTCATTATTTTCCTCAATCAATCCCAAAGTCATACACAATATAAATTCATCACCACAGCCGTTCAATAGGCTCAAAGTCATCCAAATACAAGATTTAGCTAGGAAAATGACCGGAAATAATCTTTAAGCTAAGGAACCAAAAAGGCAGATTCACCGCTACTTAGTATGTCGGACATAACCGAAACTATGCTTATTGGATTGAAGTGAAAGTTATACCATTTCGAAGCTAAGACAGAGGGATATAACTTTGATGAAGACTACTTAGTCCAGTTCTCATCCTAACTAGGTCAAAGTTACCAAAACACCCCCAGATTTTCCAGTTCGAAGCTCACTGTGAAATTCAACTAGCAGTCCTGATTCTTTCAATCATATCTCAGCACACACAACTCCGATTCAGGTAATTCCAGGGCCATTTGAAAGCTAAGATACAACACTATAATTCTTAAGAAGACATTGACAACCAAATCAGTAGTATTCCAGGTCAAACTAACCAATTACAAAAGCTGATTATCAGTTTCGGATAGAAACATGGAAGCAGGGGTATTTTGGTCTTTTTACAGGGTACGTTACTCCGATTGGGCTGAAATTTTTCAGCCAACTATAAAACATCATTCTATAAAACTTTTATGTTTTATACTAAGGCCAATTCGGCCTCTAACTAGGGGTAAAAGTACCGGGCAGAATAGGGGAAATTGAAACCCTAATCTGGCATTTTCCGCACAACATGGAAATTTTCCGCATTTAGCTACAATTTACGTACTATGGCTTCATTCTAGACTATCCCAAGCCATCATCCATGGCCACACAATATAGAACATATAAAAACAGAAAATCAAGAATAAATATAAAAATTCATCATTCTCCACCAATAGTCATGATATTGTCCACAAAATCACCTCTTTGACTAACACAAGCTACTAATTAAACATTATTGAGAACAAAAGAGAGGTTCCTTAGCTACTCACCTTACTAACTCAAGAAAGGAGCCAACTTAGTACCACTTTCCTCCAAACCACTTCACAACCAATCTCACTACCACTAAACCAAGAGTTTTTATGGAGGAATTCCAAGTTTAATCGGTTGATTTGGGAGATTGAGCAAGATTAGAGGCAAGAAAGTTGAGAGTTTTCTTTTCTTTTCTCTTAGAGAGAGTCGGCCACAAGAAGCTTGAAATGAGGATGATTTTGGGTCAATTTTGATTAATTGGTAAAGTTGGTACAAAGGTCAAAGTCCAAGAAGAAATAGGAAAGTGACACTTGTCACCCTTATTTAATGCAAAGCTATCCTTTTGTCTCTCCAATGATAATCCATTTAGGTAACTTCTAATTGTCTCTTAACACCTGATAAATTAAACCTGGTATGCACAATTTAACCTAATTGGCTGAATTTTATTGAACTTACCGCACTAGTGGGTCCCACATCCGGTATACACTCTTAAAACTTTAAAAACTAACTTATACTAGAAAAATGATTTAAAAACCATATTTACTCATAAAAATCATTTTTAAAATTTTCCGAATAATGAAAATATGGAAAAACGTGCAATTAAAAGAAAATAAAACCTAGAAATTAAGAAAATTACGGGTCCTCACACCAAGTTCCCAAATAAGTGTTTAATCGGTTTGGATTTTGGATTTTCACTCAAACTAAGCTAAAACTCAAGATGGAAATGAAGTGTTCTTCACTCTTTTCTTTTTCCTCTCATAAGTCACGACCAAGATGAAGCAAAATTAAGAAAAATGAGCCAAGAAGAAAGATAAGAAGAAAGGAAAATGTCTTGGTCAAAGGTCTTGGTCAAGACCTTGGTTGGATTTTTGACAAATGGCTTAATCACAAATATTTTCACCAAAATATCTCTCTTTTCCTTAGTCAATAATGGTGGCTGACTTAAGGGTTAATTAAGAGCTAATTAGCTCAACTAAAATAAGGAGATTAAGGTAATAAAGTGGTGGTCAAGTGGTGTATTCCATTGGTAGCGAACGGTACCCGTCGGTTCAAACCGATTTTCCTTAAATCGCGTGTACTAGGGTTTTATCTTATGATTCACTAGCTTATTATTTTCACTTCTAATCACACACTTAATATCATCTAAAACTCACCCTTAATCACAAAATTTAATACACACTCCATACCGAATAATCACACTACCAAAAGACGTAAAAACCCTTATTTACCTTAACGATGGAAGTAAAGGGAAAACCCTTAGTTCTATGATTAATTGTAACTATTGAGGAAGTGAATGAGTAGTAAAGCTATTGTAAAATAATGGATTCCAAATAAAAGGGAATTTTTAAGAAAATATGAGAGATTTTACAAGTCCTTACAATCACACTACCAAAATGCACACCAAAACCCTAATTTATGCCCTTCCTTTAGAAAAATCATAACTTGAGTTATAAATATCAAAAATTCATACAACATGGCTTGTTAAAAACTAGACTTCAAATACTAATAATCTTTAGAAGAACCTCAAAGAGATTTAGTTGATAAGTTGGTCCAAATTGAGCCATAAGCTACTACAACATTCCTATGTTTACTTGTGCAGGGCAGAATTTTCAGTCAACTTTGCCAACTTCCTAGAATTTACAGAGATTGAATCAAACTCTTAACTTTACACCGTAGGAATCCCTATGTGTCTAGTTTCAAAAGCAACATACGGAACTCAATTCTGACTTTCCTATACGAAGTTATAGCCAATTTCCCAAAGTTGCGCAGAGCCTCCTGCGAAAATTTCTAGATTTTCTAACAACTTGAAATTATGAAACTTTTCTTAGCAAAATGCACTCCCTTGGCTTACATTCAACCAAGAATCTAAGGCAAGTAAGTTCAAATAAGAGCTATAAAGACAAATAAAATTTCGGGGTCTCACACTCCTCCCCCTTAAAAGAATTTCGTCCTCGAAATTCGAACCTTTGCTCGCACAAAACTTGATGTTACAGGATTTTCTTCCAATTCCTAAGTGGCTTTCTCTTACTCATAGTACTGCCACAAACTTACCTAGAGGAAAAATCTCGCCGACGTAATGGCTAAGTTGATATGCTAAGGAAGTTCAATGAAGACGTCAAATTGTGCAAAGTGATTGTGATACACCGAATGTTAGGAGGTTGTTTGTAAAGAAGATACTGGAGTTTATTTCTTTGGGTTTGTTTTAAAGGGACTGGAAACCCTAAAGTCTAATAAAAAACCCTAGTTTACTTGTGACTAACCGATTTTCTTACATCTCTCATTTTTAATCGAAACCCTAATTGTAATCAATGGAATTGTAAAATCCCTCACATTTTGCTTAAAATTCCTTTTATTTGGCATTTATTCCTTTCTAATACCTTTACTACTCATTCACACCCTCAGTAATTGCAATCAACCATAGAATTAAGGGTTTTCCCTTTCGTTTTCGAGTTATTGCAAATTAGGGTTTTTTCGACTTTTCGTAGCATGACCATTCAGTACAGAGTGTGTATCAAATTTGGTGATTAAGAGTGAGTTTTAGATGATATTAAGTATGTGATTAGAAGTGATAATAATAAGGTACTGAATTATAAGATAAAACCCTAGTATATGCGATTTAAGGAAAATCGGCTCGAACCGACGGGTACCGCTCACTACCGATTGAACAAACCATTTGACCAATATTTTATCAAATTAATCTCATTGTTATTAGAGCCTAAATATCAACTCTAAAGCTGATCAAGGTGGCTGAAATTTTTGACCATTTAAACCAAAGGAAAAGAAACAAAATTGAGATGGAAATTGGTGGTGACAAGTGGCATCAATCCATGCACCTTTGACCCAAACCAAGACCAAGCCTTATAACCTTTCTTGGCCTTCATTCTTCTCCATTTTTACAGCCTCCTAGCCGTGAGCCTTGAGAGAAAAATAAGAGAAAGAAAGCTTCAAATCCATCTTGGGTTTTTGCTTGATTGAGTGAGAAAACAGGAAAACTAAACCGATTAACTTGCAAATTGAGAGTTTGGGAAGCTTAGGGAGCTAAATTTCACAAGGAAAGGTGAAGGATAACTTTTGCAAGCCCTTTTATTGAGGTATATTGGCTGTCCATCATCTTTAGTTCCTTTATTCTTGCTTAAGTTGCTATACAATTCATATTTTTGGTTGATTGATAGCTATGCAAGTAGTTGTGATGATTTTTGGAGAATTGGTAAGTTAGGGTTTTGTATTGTTCAACCATATTTCTTCTTGTTTAGATGGAATATGCTGTGAATAAGTGTAGACAAGGAGGTGAATTGGTGTTTTAAGATAGAAATGGGAAGTTATACCTTGAATACCTTAAATTCCAGAATTGAGATTCTTCATTGTTCTATTTTACCCGGTTCTGTTTGACCATGATGGGGGCCTAATTAGGCTTAGTACATAACATGAAAGTTGTAGGAAATGATATTTTATAGATTCATGTAAAATTTTAACTTAATCGGAACACTGTATCATGTGAAAAGACAAAAATACCCCTAACTGCCATAGGTAGAGCTCTGTGGCCAGTTTTGACATTTCACCAATCTGACCGCGTTATTTTCACCCTGATCCATATTAAATTAGCTTTTGGCCAAAACATCAAAGTTGTAGTGCTATGACTTAGCTTTCTAACGCACCTGAAAACGCCTCAATCGGACTTTGGTAGCCTGAGTTATTGTCATTTGTGTATAGTGTAGTTAACTGGCCTGATTGTGAGATTCTGGTTCTGTAATTTGAAATTCTGACCTGGATACACTACGAACTGGACTGAGTAGTCTTCTTCAAAGTTGTAGCCCTTTTATCTTAGCTTCGAAATGGTATAAATTGCACCACAATCTGATTAGCGTAGCTTCGGTTGTGTCCAATACGCTAAGCGACGTCAAATCTGTCTTTTGTTTTATGTCTTAAACTTCATTTCCGGACATTTTCCTAGCTTGATTCTGTACTTGTACGACATTGAACCTATTGAACGGCTATTGATTTGTGTGTGACTTGGGACTGAGATTATTTTGTGTGTGACTTGGGACTGATTTGAGGAAAATTTTGAAGCCATAAATGGCTGAAAAATAGGTAAACACAACGGGCATGCCGCCAAAATTTCACAAGAGGTATAAACCGGTCTTTAGAGTTCTGGATCGGTAATCTGCAAATTTGACTTGGATACACTGAAAACTGGGTTGAGGTGTCTTCATGAAAGTTGTAACCCTTTGCCTAAACTTCGAGACACTACCTAGTACATTTTGATTCGATAACCACAGCTCCAGTTATGGTCAAAATCGTGTAACCTGTTTTGTACCATTTTCATTTCCGCGCACGCGCGCATGCATTCCTTTGCCGTTTTGCCGCTTTGATTGTTTTAGTCTTTATTTCCAGTTTTGATGGTCGATTCACTGATATTTGAGTATAATCTTCTGTCACAAGCAGTGACGAACCGGACGAAATCGGTGGACCCGTATAAAGTACCTTGATTTGCGTGCTCACTATTTTCAGTGAGTAATTGGGTTGTTTATTGATGTGAAATTGTCAAAGTACTTTGTGTATGTTAAATGGGTTCTTAGGCGAGGGTGTACTTTATCTCACTCGATCTAAACCCGTCCTTTGTTTTGATTTCATATGTGAGAATACATGCCTTATGTTGAGTATCACTGTGAGAACCCGTAACTTTTCCATTTTCTAGGTTTTATTATCTTTAATGGCATGTTTTCTGCATTTTCTTGCTTAGGAAAAATTGCTAGATAATTTTAATGAGTCAATAGAGTTTTTAGATGATTTTTCTAGTATCGAATAGGTTTTGAAAAATTAAGAGCGTATACCGGATGTGGGACCCGTTAGTGCGGAAAGTTCGGTAAAATTCGGCCAATTAGGTTAAGTTGTGTATACCGGGTTTAAGTTATCAGGTGTTAAGAGATAATTAGAAGTTACCTAGATGGATAAGAGTTGGAGAGACAAAAGGATAGATTAGCATTAAATGAAGTGACAAGTGTCACTTGAAGATTCATTCTTACCTTTTGACCTTTGGACTACTATTCATAACTTTACCATTTAATTAAAATTGGCCAAAAATCTCTTCATTTCAAGCTTCACTTGGCCGAATTCTCTTGCTCAAAGAAGGAAAAAAATCTTCCAACTTCCTACTTCATAATCTTGCTCCAATCTTCAAATCCAACCAATGGATGCGATAGACTCTATAGGCTCTGTAGGGAATTTCCGCTAGGGCCGTTACTCAGAGTTGTTTTGTTGATTTTTTGGAGCCGGTGTGCTCATGAACTAACATGTTTTGTATTGGTTGAATGATGGCTAGCTGTGAACTGATATGTGTATATTTTTGGCATGAATTGTCGATATATGTATATAGTTTCGTGTATGATATTTTGCTATCTTGGCTAATTCGTGTATTTATAATTTTTCAACGCTTTGAACTAGTACCATATTTTGTCCCAAGTATAGAAGCTATAAAACAATCAAATGAAGACTCGCGGTGGGGGTAGAGGACGAGGACAAGGAACCAAAGGGGTAACAAATAAAAATGCAAATATACAAACTGAGACCCAAGTAGCTACAGCCATACAGCGAATGGCTGATTTGATAGAACAGATGGTCAACCAATAGGGTCAAGGCCAGGTACAGCATCCCGAAAATCATGAGGGAGAGGACCGTGCCTTAGAACGGTTCCAGAAGTTTCTACCGCCAAAATTTTTGGGTGGACCTAGCCCTGATATAACGGAGAGTTGGTTGGAGCGAATGTTAGACATTTTTACTGCGTTAGGATACCCGGAGGAACGGCAGATAGCTTTCACCGTTTTCCAGTTTGAGGGGGTGGCCCGTGCCTGGTGGAATGTGATCGAGCCAAATGGGATAGAGAGCAGACCCCATGGACATAGGTTAACTTCACTCGTGAGTTTAATAAGAAGTACTTACCGCCACTTGTTCAAGAAAGGCGAGAGGATGAGTTCATACGCCTACGTCAAGGGACTATGAGTGTGGCGGAATACGAGACGCAATTTACCAAACTCTCTCGTTTTGCTCCAGAGTTAGTGCTGACATACCAAAGGAGAATTCGTCGGTTTGTCCAGGGTTTGAATGTGGAGATTCAAGAGGCACTGGCAGCTGCTCGATTGGAGACCTATAGTCAAGCTATTGAAAAAGCACAAAGAATTGAAAATACCAAGATTCAAGTAAAGGCCTTTCATGATAGAAAATGAAGACAACCTGATACCAGTAGTTATATTGAGGGACAGAGCTCGGGGAGCGAGCTACCAGCTAAGAGGGGTCGAGGAATAGGTGGACCATGATCAATAGGGACCCCGAATCAAGGATATTTTGAGAAAGGTCAGGCAAGAAGAGAGACCCAAAAGGGTATCTCATGAGGAGGTCCGACATCAGGACCTAGGATGGCATGTGGATTTTGTGGGGCTGCTAACCACATGGAAGATAATTGTTGGAAGAAAGGACAAGTTCGAAAATGCTATCGATGTGGTAGTGCTGAGCACCTGATTGCTCAGTGCTCTCATCTGCCAAAAGAAGGAAATTTTCCAAGGGCAGAGGGGAACACTTCTAAGTCGACCAATGCAACGGGTAATCGACCGAAAGTGCCGGTAAGGACCTATGCAATAGGACATCAAGAGGTGACAGACCCATTGGCAATCGTCAAAGGTACCCCCTATCTTCCATCGTATTGAGGTTCCTTCTATTCGTTTTAAAAGATTACAACCATTAAGGCCTATCTACAAGACATTTGAAGTTCATTGAGAATAAAGACCATTGAGACTTTGAGATAAGGACTACACGGTTGGTTCTTGGATTGAAATACATAGAGTGACTAATTCTTGAGGTAATCTTTACCACTATTGATGAACTCATTAATGAGGTATTAGAGTATTCCATACTCGTTAAGGAAAATAAGCTCGAACCGACGGGTACTGTCCACTACCGATTGAACACACCATTTGAGCAACATTTTATCAAGTTAATCTCATTGTTATTAGAGCCTAAATATCAGCTCTAAAGCTGATCAAGGTGGCCGAAATTTTTGACCATTTAAACCAAAGGAAAAGAAACAAAATTGAGATGGAAATTGGTGGTAACAAGTGGCATCAATCCATGCACCTTTGACCCAAACCAAGACCAAGCCTTATAACCTTTCTTGGCCTTCATTCTTCTCCATTTTTCCAGCCTCCTAGTCGTGAGCCTTGAGAGAAAAACAAGAGAAAGAAAACTTCAAATCCATCTTGGGTTTTTGCTTGATTGAGTGAGAAAACAAGAAAACTAAACCGATTAACTTGTAAATTGAGAGATTGGGAAGTTTAGGGAGCAAAATTTCACAAGGAAAGGTGAAGGATAACTCTTGCAAGCCCTTTTATTGAGTTATATTGGCTGCCCATCATCTTTAGTTCCTTTATTCTAGCTTAAGTTGCTATATAATTCATATTTTTGGTTGATTGATAGCTATGCAAGTAGTTGTGATGATTTTTGGAGAATTGGTAAGTTAGGGTTTTGTATTGTTCAACCATATTTCTTCTTGTTTATATGGGATATGCTGTGAATAAGTGTAGACAAAGAGGTGAAGTGGTGTTTTAAGTTAGAAAGGGGAAGTTATACCTTGAATACCTTAAATTCCAGAATTGAGATTCTTCATTGTTCTGTTCTGCCCGGTTCTGTTTGACCATGATGGGGGCCGAATTAGACTTAGTACAAAACATGAAAGTTGTAGGGAATGATATTTTATAAATTCCTGTAAAATGTCAACTCAATCGGAACCCTGTATCATGTGAAAAGACAAAAATACCCCTGACTGCCATAGGTAGAGCTCTGTGGCCAGTTTTGACATTTCACCAATCTGACCGCATTAGTTTCACCCTGATCCATATTAAATTAGCCTTTAGTCAAAACATGAAAGTTGTAGTGCTATGGCTTATATTTCTAACGCACCTGAAAACTCCTCAATCGGACTTTGGTAGCCTGAGTTATTGTCATTTACGCGTAGTGTGGTTAACTGGCCTGATTGTGAGATTCTGATTCTGTAATTTTAAATTCTGACCTAGATACACTACGAACTAGACTGAGTGGTCTTCTTCAAAGTTGTAGCCCTTTATCTTAGCTTCACAATGGTATAAATTGTACCCCAATCTGATTAGCGTAGCTTCGGTTATGTCCAATACGCTAAGCGACGTCAAATCTGTCTTTTGTTTTATGTCTTAAACTTCATTTCCGGACATTTTCCTAGCTTGATTTTGTACTTGTACGACATTGAACCTATTGAACGGCTATTGAAATGAGATTATTTTGTGTGTGATTTTGGGACTGATTTGAGAAAAATATTGAAGCCATAAATGGTTGGAAAATAGGTAAACACAAGGGGCATGCCGCCAAAATTTTACTAGAGGTATAAACCGGTCTTTGGAGTTCTGGTTCGGTAATCTGCAAATTTGACTTGGATACACTAAAAACTGGGTTGAGGTGTCTTCAAGAAAGTTGTAACCCTTTGTCTAAGTTTCGAGACACTTCCTAGTACATTTTGATCCGATAACCACAGCTCCAGTTATGGTCAAAATCGTGTAACCCGTTTTGTACCATTTTCATTTCCGCGCACGTGCGCATTCATTCCTTTGCCGTTTTGCCGCTTTGATTGTTTTAGTCCTTATTTCCAGTTGTGATGGTTGATTCACTAATATTTGAGTATAATCTTCTGTCACAGGTTGTGACGAATCGGACGGAGTCAGTGGACTCGTATAAAGTGCCTTGATTTGCGTGCTCACTATTTTGAGTGAGTAATTGGGTTGTTTATTGATGTGAAATTGTCAAAGTTCTTTGTATATGTTAAATGGGTACTTAGGTGAGGGTGTACTTTATCTCACTCGACCAAAGCCCATCCTTTGTTTTCATTTCATATGTGAGAATACATGCCTTATGTTGAGTATCACCCTTTTGCTGTGTGCTGATGGGGGTGATTACATGACTTGAGTTGAACCCCTTTTTGCTGTGTGCTGTTGGGGTAAGTACTTTGTTGAGAGATATAATCTATTGAGAGATTTGATATCTCAGGGCTTGGTACCAGCCCGGTTCCAAGGGTAGACGGACTATTCGAGCCAGCCTGGACTTGGTCGAAGTGAGTTCCATGCTAACCTTGGGATTTCGTTCTTTGTTAAAGCTTTGATTAAAGCTAAATGATTTTTTTTCCCTCGAGCTGCTGTGTGCTATTGACTGGCCAGCGGGGGTTGATAAAATGAACGGGAAAAGTAAGTGGAGTCTACGGACCATGAGTACTTTGGTTGACGGAGTGTCAACTGGCGTTCAAGCTCGAGGAATTGAACTGGCTTTGGAGCCACCCATATCCTACCATTGTGATGTTACCTTTCTGTTATTGATGTGAAATATCCTGATTTACTTGTTTATTTGGATGTGATTTTACATTTTTACCCCTGATTATTCACTAACATATAGCTTACCCCATTCCATTTGTTTTCCTTAGCAGGGGACCGACACGTGGATCGCTCGGGAAGATGTTTAGACTTTTGGCTATAGAATAGTTGAACTTTTACTTTATAAGTTGACTAGTAAGATGTATATATTTGTCGTGGTGGTTATAGTTATCAACTTTTCTAGGGTTTACTTTCTGGTACTCGTGGTATGCATGGTTTGATGTGATAGTTTGCACAACTTTTGAAGCTATAATAAAGTAAATAGAACTTTCTTTTAGCGTCAACTCTAGTTTCTCATTTTAAGTATTGAGTCCTGGCGCGAGCTAGGCAGAAGTCCCGTTAAGCCCTTTGGTACGCCTCTGGGTACGGTGGGAGCGTCACAGTGGTATAAATTTAGGAATTTGATGAAAAAGAAAATTCGTAACTATGAAACTTGGTTACTACTCTTACTAAATCGTGAAATAAAATACTATGCATTGGCAAATAATCTCCAAAGTACATCTCCTCTCATGACTACAATTAAATCTCTAGACACGTACTACCCTCCATGCTTCTTTTGAAAAAAAAATATAGACTATATAGGTATAAGAAGTAGCTATAAAGTTCGATAAAAGCAATTTAAAATCATAAAATGAAAATAATAGAGCACATTTAAAATAAAACACTCTCCTTATATATATAGTCACATACCCTATGGGACATTAACACCAGGTATTGCTCAGGCACTATACTTAATCAAAACTTGAAGAAGGACAACCAGGTATATACACTTGACTAATAAGGGGCCTGAATCTCACTAATATCTTCAATATCTCCCAAATCCAGACTATTCGCATTCCCCCTGCGCCTTGGCTTTCGCCCTCCAGACTTATCATAAAGGTATCGCTCTTTGGTATTCGGGTACAATAATCTGAAAATAAGATAATACACCACTCAAGTTGGCTAGGCTCAAGAGGAAATCAATCACTTTTGAGATTCCTACCCAACATACATATCTAATTTTCCCAACAATAGACAATTGTTCCACACTTAACAAGCCAATCCCCACAGTCCGAGAACCCTCTCCCGGCACGAGCTCGATAAGAGCTCTAATACCATCTGTGACGACCCCACCTCCCCCTAGGGCACACCCCAGGGTTTAGCGGACCGCCTGCCCAGCTCTCGCTAGGACTCACTCACCCACTTCAAATAAAATAGGTTACAACCTCAAGAGTAAAGGAGATAACAGTTCCCAAACTTGGAACGTACATGTACATTCATTTCTATTCCAAACATTCGTACAATCCCAATTATAACAAAAGATATGAATCCTAGATACATTCAACCCTAACCGAGCACTAGCGCGAGTATAATCGCAAAATTTCCAAAAACTAGACTATGCTAGCCTGTATCAGTCTCAAGCCCTCTCTCGTATCCCCTGTAAGGAAAACAAATGGCGTGAAATGAGCTAAAAGTCCAGTGAGGTTCCAAATAGCAAGTTGACTGTTATTTAAAAGTGCACGTATCAAAGTAGCAAAGTAGCGAGCGTAACAAGTTCATAAAAGTGAGCAATAACACTTCAAGTAGCAAATCTCAAAATGAGTGAGTGTAAAATTCTTTTTCTAGCAGAAACAATAACACTACGAATAACAATCAAAGGATAAGGATACAGATGGCTCTCAGGAGCCAAATTCCCGTTGCTTCACCAGGGCTTGATCTAGTACTAGTTGACACTCCGTCAACTTTCAAGTAAAGTAACCAATCTAGTAGTGCTTCGCTTCACACCAATCCGTCCACCATTCAACCCCCTTACTTGGCCCGAACACCAACTAAACACTGGTGGTAATACTCGAGCATACCGATTAGTCGAGGAGATAACACTCCACTCGACATCACTAGATACCCATGGTTCGTTATCTAATCTGTGAGAACCCGTAAAATTTTTTTCCCCATTTTCTAGGTTTTATTTGGGTTACTGGCATGTTTTCTGCATTTTCTTTATTCAAAAAGTTTCTAGATAATTTTTATGAGTAAATATAGTTTTTAGGTGAGTTTTCTAGTATCGGGTAGGTTTTGACAAATTAAGAGTATATATCGGACGTGGGACCCGCTAGGGCGAAATGTTCGGAAAAATTCGGCCAACTAGGTTAAGTTTCGGATACTGGGTTTAAATTAGCGGGTGCTAAGAGATAATTAGAGGTTACCCAAGTGGATTGGTGTGAGAGGAAACAAAGTGATAGAGATGCATTTAAAGAAGTGACAAATGTCACTTGGAGATTGGGTTTACCTTTTGACTACTATTTCTTGTTTTACCATTTGACTAAATAAACGAAAAATTACCAAAAATCATCTTCATTCTTAGCTATTGTGGCCGGCTCTCTCTCTCTAAGCAAAAGAAAGAAAACCTCTCCAAATTCTTGATTCACTCTTGCTCAAATCCAACAACTCAACCATTTAATCTTGCTTTTGTTCCATAGAAAACCTTAAGTGAGTGATTGTGAGGTGTTTAGTGGAGTTGTTTGGAAGGCCAAGGTGATTAGTTGCTCCCTCTCTTGTGTTACTAAGGTGAGTGGTGAAGGAACCCCTCTCCTCCATCTAATGATGTTTAATTCATGATTGGTGGTAGTTTAAGATGTAATTTTATGGATTATATCTTGATTTTGGTTGAATTGGTGAAGTTTTATAATTATTGGTGATTTTTCTGTTTTCCTATGATTATTATTATGTGGTCATGTATGATGATTGGAAATGATATTGAAGGAAGCTAGAAGGTGGAAAAAGTGGTTAATTGCAAGAAATTTCTGTTTTGGAAGTGGTTTGGAAAGCTAGGGTTTCATGTTCTTACATTCTGCCTGGTACAGTACCTCATAGTTAGAGGCAGAATTGGCCTTGGTTAAAACATGAAAGTTGTAGGGAATGATATGTTAGAGATGCCTACAAAATTTTAGGTCAATCGGAGCAACGTAGCTTGAGAAAAGACTGAATTACCCCTGCTGCCCTGTTTCTACCCGAATTTGATAATTGCGTCTGTAATTGGTTATTTTGGTTGGGAATACTTCGGAATTGGTTGTTGAGGTCTTCTGATGAATTGTAGCCGTGTTTCTTAGCTTTCGGATGGCTTTGGAATCACTTGATTTGGACTTAGGTAGCCTGGCTTATGATGTTTGAACCAGAATGCGGTTTGTGAACCTATTTTTGCGGTTCTGGTTTCGTATCTTGAATTTTTGACCTGGTTACACTCGAAACTGGGCAGAGTAATCTTCTTCAACATTGTAACCCTATCTCTTAGCTTCGAAACGGTGTATCTTTCACCTCCATCCGATAAGTGTAGTGTCAATAGTGCCAAAACCGCAAAATGATGTCAAAAACTATTTTTTTTGGGTTAGAGTTAATTCCATTTCCGGATTTTCCTGGTTTACTCTAGTGCTTATACATTCTTATGGAGCCCTATTTTGGTGGTATTTGGAATTGGTTTATGACTTGTAATCGAGTCTTATTGTGCTCATTTGAATATCTTAGGGCTTGACTTTCATTTCCGGACTTTTCCCTAGCTTGAATTGTACTTGTACTACTTGGAGCTTACTGAACGGCTATTCAATGAACTTATTTTGTGTGTGACTTTGGGACTGGCTGAGGAAAATAATGAAGCCATGACGGCTGGAAAAGTAAACAAATTTAGGGGAAATGCTGTCCAATTTTCTAGGCCGCTTAGTCTCTTTAGGTTTGAGTTGCCTTTTGAAAGTCATATTTTATTCTTTTGTACTAGTAATTACCACGGAAAGGCGTACGACGTGTAGTCGAGCCTCACATGTGCATTCTGTATACTCGATTTTGGAAGTAGAACCTTCAATTGTTTTACTTTGGTTCTTTTAGGGTTTCTTGGCGATTAAAGCCAATCTGAAGTGAAAATTTGTGAAGTATCCGTACTTGAACCGGTGAGTGTACCACTCCCCCTCACTTGTTATTTAACTCGGTTTCTGTACATGCAATCTGTGACATGAATTACTGAACTATCTGGTTATTTTGATTGAGACGAGGGTGTACTTTATCACACTCGTTCTCTTGTCTGTTCATATGCCAAATTTTGGTGCGAATCTGAATCTGTTATCTGTTATCTGTATCTGTATCTGTATCTGTTCTAATGTCGTTTGGAAGCTTGTATCTAACGACCTTTCTGTGACCTCTGAGCTCAACACCTGTGGCCAGTTACTCGAGTCGGGCCGGCAAGGGCCTGGTCGATTAGATAACGAACCACGGTAGTCTGTTTTGGGATCTTTGGGTATTGAGACCCTTGATTCCGGTATACTCGAGTATTACCATTTCTGAACTGATTGGATTTCGGGCTCGGTGGGGGTATGTGAGGTGGAAGGAATCGAAGAAAGTGGAGTCTACGGTATTGGTTACTTCTGTAACGTTGACGGAGTGTCAACTGTTATTTCGATCAAGTTTCGGTGAAGCAAATGGGAATTTGGCTCCTGAGAGCCACCCGTATCCTTTCTGTCCATGGTGTTTGTTCACTTCTTTATTTGATGCACATATGTGATTAATTGAATATGAAGTTCCATGTTTCTTATTTGCTATTATTTTGGTACCTCATTGAGCGTAAGCTCACCCCGTCCCGTTATCTTTATTTTTCCTTACAGGGAACCACTTTTGGGGCTAAGATGTTTTGACGCACGAGTCGAGCTAGTTTTATTATATTTTGTAAAGCTCCTCGATAGTTGAAAAACCCTAAATGTATTTGGATCTAATTATCTTCTTTTGTTCCGTAAATTACAAACGTATGTGTATAAAACTATTTACCCTATTCATGTATCCTATTTGGATTGGAAATGTTTTCCCGAGTCATATGGCCATATCTGTATTCGTTGGGCTCCTGGCGGGGTGGTGATGTGGCAACCACTATTTATTTTTGGTGTTGATTTTCGTTTTTCCATTTGGCGACTTTGAATCGTTTGAGCGCGCTATTATCTTCCTGAACGTTTTCGATTTCTTTTAACGGCTCGACTGAGTCCTGGCGAGAGCTGGGCAGGCGGCCCGCCGAACCCTTTGGTTCGCCTTAGGGGGAGGTGGGGCTGTCACATAATCGACCATGCCCTTGCCGGCTTGACTCGATTAACTAGCCAGTGGGGTTTGGGTTTCCAAACAGTCACTATAGTCAATGACCAATCGACTTAGTCAAGAGAAAAGTACGGAGACGGGAATGAGAGGTACCTCCCACTCGTATCGAGTGTGGTACATACTGCCGCTCATCACTTACAAGTCAAGCACAAGTACAAATACAAGTACAGGTCAATGCAAATTAAGTCACTTGTATAAGCATGAATGAGATATCAAGTATTTAGTTGAGTTAGGTCAAGTGCGATAAAGTACACACTTGCCCGACCAAACCAAGCAAATGTTATCCGATCACATTGGTAAATCAAATATCAAGTTCAATCATATATTTAAAAGCACTCACCAAAGATTTAGTGCTTGTCAAAATCACGTTCAGGTGTAACTCCTTGGTTGGAGTCCAAATCTGCGATAAAATATTATGCAAGAGCTTAAAATCAACTAGGGTTCGCAACACAGGAGTTTCGCTTCAAGAAAATCAAGTGCATGAAACTCGTTTAAGTAGTATTCAAGTTACTTATCAAACTCTAGAAAAATTCATGCTCGCTCTTTTGGTGTTGCTAAAGAAGCAACTAAAACTTTGGAATTCGCATTTAAGTCCAAAAGGCGAGGAAAACATATTCCGAGTGGTCACTACTTTCATTTTTCCAAGGGTACAAGTTTCGGCCAAATTTCATCATATATACGTCTACAAAAGAGGACTCAAATAACCTAGACAATTCGAGTTCAATTCAACCTCAACTCTTTGCTCGAACCACAAGTACACACGTCTAGTCCTCGAGTGAAAATTTGGACGGCATGCCCTTTGTATTTAGCTATTTTTCTAGCCATTTATGGCTTAGTGTTTTGCCCAATTCAGCCCCAAAATAACACACAAGTAATGTTACTAACATAGCCCTTCAATTAGGCTCCAAAATCATCCAATTACAACACAAGTCTAATAATACAATCGGAAATCAGTTTTGTAGACAAAAAGCTAAACAGTAGATTTGACATCTTATAGCATTTTAGTCACAACTGGAGCTACATTTGTCGGATTAGGGTACACCTTATACCGTTTCGAATCTAAGACAAAGGGTTACAACTTTCATGAAGACTACTTAACCCAGTTCATAATTGATCTAGGTTGAATTTGTAAATTACTGAACCAGAAATTCATGATCAGTCTGGTTGTCAGTACTGAATTCAAACGGCAATAGCTCAAGCTACACAATTCCGATTGAGGCATTTTCAGATGTGTTGGAAATATGAAACATAGGGTCAAAACTTTTATGTTTTGGCCAAATGCTGATTTGATACATATCAAATTGAAAAACGAAGCCAAACATGAGAAATCTCAAAACTGCTGGCTGAAACGTACATTTGGCAGTCAGGGGTATTTCGGTCATTTCACATGCTACAGTGATCCGATTGAGCTGTAATTTTACAAGAAGCTATAAAACACCATTTCCTACAACTTTCATGTTTTGACCTAAGCCTGATTCTGTGACGCCCCCACTTCTCCCTAAGGCGAACCAAAGGGTATCCGCGGAACGCCTGCCTAGCTCCTGCCAGGACTCAAGACAATTCGATTCAATCTTAATACAATACCAGCCATCACGACAAGATAGAGTAAGAAAGTGCGGAAACTTTCGAGTTTAGCAATATATAACAATTAATACAGGCCTACCAAAGAGAAGTCGCTTCCATAACCGACTGCCCAAGTCTTACTCCACCAGTTCAAAATACAGCGATTATCCAATTCTTACATCGGATTTCCCAAAATACACATCAAATCCCAAAATATACAACAGCCAAAATATCTAGCCAATTGCATTCGAAACCCTAAAACAAAAGTACATCCCATGGTTTCTTCGGGTCTTACTCCAAGTCCAAACCTGTTAAGGAAAACAAATCTACGGGGTGAGCAATCACTCGTGAGGCCAAGAACACACATTCAGGCACGTTGTCCGTATAGCAAACCCAATGAATAAGTAAAACAATCACATTCGAGTAATTAACAATTCAGTGAAATGTAAACAGAAACAATTCAAGGATATGGTAGCTCTCAGGAGCTAATTTTCACTTGCTTTGCAAATTTCATTCGTATATCTTCCCGTGATGACCCTCCGTCAACCCGGTCGATATTTCCAATCCGTAGAACTCCACTTACTTCTCATGTCCGTCCACCTTACAACCCCCCACCGGGCCCGAACGACGATTAAGGCGCTACTGCATGAGTAGGCCAAGCAAGATCTCTTCAATAGATCAAGCTTATCATGTTATTCTCATAGCTCACCGAGGTTCCCGACCAAGCCCTTGCAGGGTCGAGTCCAAAGGTCAACCTATGAGTTTGGGCGTCTCCCATGTACATTTGAGAGTTGAGGAGATTCACTCCAACGACGTATGCAGCCATAACATACAATTTCATTTCATTCAAGCATTTAATCATTTCATTCAATCATTCATTTCATTCAACATATTTCATTCCATTCATTTCAAATGAGAACGAGTGCGGTAAAGTACAGACTTGACTCCATTTTCAAATTCTCCAATCATTTATAACAGTTAAGCATGTATCAAGTACTCATACTGTGACAGCCCCACCTTCCCCTAAGGCGAACCAAAGGGGTTAGCGGACTGCCTGCCCAGCTCTCGCCAGGACTAACGGTTCAGTTTAGAGCGATCTAATACGTTCCGGATCTTACAAATGCGCGTAAACAAGTCAAAATGTCAAAATAAAAAAAAAATAAAATCGGAGTCGGCCATGAATAGTAACCGACCCGTCGACACCCCAACCAATCATCAAGCAAATATTTACATGTTGAAATTTAGCAGATACAAGCCAAAATGGCATACAAAAGTATTCAAAAGTGGATACATGTCCGGTTTGCCAAATCAAAAGAGAAACGGTCCCAAAAGTACATTTAGGGTTTCAATAAATGAGCTATACAAAAGATATGTCCAACTAGCTCAATTCGGCAACCAACTATCAATTGCAGTCGAAAAGTATTTATTTTCCTGTAAGGAAAACAAAAGGAATAGGGTGAGCTTACGCCCAGTGAGATAATACCACTCAATCAGCAAAGTTCACATAAGCATAAAGCTTTTCATTTCAATTCATCAAAAGTAAGCAAATGCACACATTAATGGTGGAGATAAAAAGGATACGGGCGGCTCTCAAGAGCCCTTTTCCTCGTTTGCATTCTTGATCAAACCTCATTGACTCTCAGTCAATGTTTAAAAGTAACCAACCGTAGACTCCACTTTACTTCCATTCCTTCCACCCAACATACCCCTACCGGACCCGAACTCCAAACACTTGCACTGTGGTATTACTCGAGTATACCGGAATCGAGAGTCTCTCATACTACAAGATTCCATATAACAGTCCCCAAAGTTCATTAATTGGCACGACCAAGCTCTCACCGGCTCGATTCAATCAACTACCAATGGGGTTGAGCTCAATGGTAACAATCATGGTCGTTGGATACTCGTCCAAACGACACCAAGTCAAGTACTTTTCATTTCATGTAATGTTCCATGTAACATTCCAATAACATGAGGAACAAGTGAGAGTGATAAAGTACACCCTCACTTCAATCAATATCGATGGTGCAATAAACATTTAACACATCAAGTTCAAGTATCAAAGCCATATAGTAACACACAAGTGAGTAGTACACTCACCAAGCTTGAAAGTGATATTTCATGCACCTCCGTCAAAGGAGCGTCGTGAACCACCGTCACGCCCTAAAATATGCAAACAAGTACAATGAGACTCGATAACGAGTCATAAACCAATGCCAAATATTACCAAAATAGGGTTCCATAAGCATACACAAGCATTAGAGGAAACCAGAAAAATCCGGAAATGGAGTAAGTGTTAACCCGGAAAAAAACAGTTTTTGATGTCATTATGCGGTTTTCGTACCAATGGCACTACGATTATCGGATGAAGGTACAAGACCCACCGTTTCGAAGCTAAGAGATAGGGTTACAATATTACAGAAGGTTACTCAGCCCATTTTTGAGTGTAACCAAGTAAAAAATGCAATCTACTACACCAGAACCGTAAAAACAGATTCACAGAACGCATTCTAGTGCAAACATCATAAATCAGGCTACCTAAGTCCAAATCCATAAATTCCAAAGCCATATTAAAGCTAAGAAACAGGGATACATTTCATCATAAGACCTCAACAACCAATTCGGAAGCATTCCTAACCAAAATAACCAATTACAGAAGCAATTCCCAAATTCGGGTAAAACCAGGGCAGCAAGGGTAATTCCGTCTTTTCTCAAGCTACGCTAGTCCGATTGACCTGAAATTTTGTAGGCATCTCTAAAATATCATTCCATAAAACTTTCATGTTTTAACCCAAGGCCAATTCGGCCTCTAACTATGAGCTACAAAACCGGGCAGAATGTAATTCCCAAGAACCCTAATTTTCCAGTTTTCTTTCCAAAACAGAAATTGCTTGCAATTAACCACTTTTTCCACCTTCTAGCTTCCTTAAATACCATTTCCAATCGTCATACATAACCACATAACCATATTCATATGAAAACAGAGAAATCCCCAAAAATTATAAAACTTTATCACTTCAACCAAAATCAAGATGTAATCCATAAAAGTGCATCTTATACTACCACCAATCATGATTTAAGAATCATTAGAGGGAGGAGAGGGGTCCTTCTCAACTTACCTTAGCAACACAAGAGGGAGAGCAACTAATCACTTGAGCCTTCCAAACAACTCCACAAAACAACTCACTATCACTCCCTTAAGTGTTTCTATGGAGCAAAAACAAGATTCAATGGTTGATTTGGTAGATTGGAGTAAGATTGAAGCCAAAAACTTGAAGAGTTTTCTTTCTTTTGTTGCTTGAAGAGGTCGGCCAAGATGAAGGAGAAAATGGTGAATTTTTGGTATTTTTTTGATTTATTTGGTCAATTGGTAAGAAAATGAATAGTGGTCATACAAGTCAATCCAACCAAATGGTGACACTTGTCACCCTATTTAATGCAAGTCTATCACTTTGTTTCCTCTCACACCAATCCAAATTGCAACCTCTACTTATCTCTGTAAGGCCCGAAAACAACCAATGAGACAAACATAAACAATGGAAAGATCACAAATGTAACAGTAAGTAAATAAAAGGAAAGGATTGCAAACCAATTAACTACCCAACTCCTCTTGAGCTTGTAGATTAATAGAAACAAGCTACTTCAAGTTGAAGAATTACAATCACTCTTGTGTACAAAGGAAGGTTCACCTCCTCCTTGCCCCAAGCAGCACTCGGTCAAGCCAGGACGTTTTACTATCCCTCAGGACAACCCTCACAGAGCTACACTCATGAAAAATTCACTCACAAATGAAAAGCTTACAATGAACCTCACACCACTAAGACTACAAATATTCTTTTTGGAGTATTTTCTCACTAAAATCTCTCTAGATCTTTTGTATCTTCAGTGTGCCAAAGTTGTTTGAAGTGTCTGACCAACCACTATTTATATAGGACCAAGAGAGTGCCTCATTAAAGCTTCCAACGGATAGAAAGTAGCTGAAGAGTCAACTAGCCGTTGGGGACGTCGGACGTCCGACAGATTAATCACCGTCCGATCCCATCGTCCGAAAATCAGCCAAGTTGTCGTTCGGACGTCCGATGGTATTTTATCGTCCGAGCTTCTGTGTCCGAACGTCGTCCAGAGAGTTATCAAATCTTCGTGGAATTTTTAGGACGTCCGATGAGATTGATGTGCGTCCGAAGCATGCGTCCGATCCTTCAGGACATCCGATGCTTCCTTACGAGCATCCGACAGAGTTTCCTTCTTGATGTTCTTCATCCTTTCGGACGTCCGATCCTGACTATTTGAGCGTCCGACAGCTTCAGCATACTTAGTCCCCTTTCAATTGCACTTGATCTTTGGAACTAATTTGCTTCATAACTGAATAGATCTTTTAAGAGACATTAGTAACATCCATTTGTTTTGTAAACATCAAAAGATAGGGATCAAGATCAACAATCTCCCCCTTTTTGATGATGACAAAACAATGGATGGAAAGAAACAAAAATAAGTATAAGCTCCCCCTCAATCATTGCAACCAAAACTTTTAAGAGCCAAACTCATAATCTCAGAATAACTCCCCCTTACACATTGCATCCATTTCTCCCCCTTTTTGTCATCATAAGAGTAAAAATTAACTACTATAATCCAGCAACAATAACAGAGAATTCAATATTCCAAGAAAAAATAGAGAAATGACAGCAATCACAGCAAATCATCATGAGATCAGCATTAATCTTTTATCTCTCTTTTTGACATCATATAGATTCAGTAGTATTCAAAGATATCAGCGAAAACTCAGATCAAAGTATCAAAAGAAAAAATATTATGAACAAGAATCACTGCAATGATTAGACAAAACCTCCTACTTGTTAAAATTAGCATCATGTCTAACTATCCACATGCATTTCATGCCTCTTCTCATATTCTTTCTCACATAACAATCACTATTCATGTGACCTTTTTGACAACAAAAATTACACATAACCAAAGAGTTATTTACATGAACAGGTTTAATAAATCTTACTTGTCTTCTCCTATGGATAGCAAACTCATTTGAATTAGAATTCAACCTATTCTTTTGAAAACAGACTTGTTTCTTGTGTTTAAGCAACTCATTTAGACCATCCATTCTTCTTTTCAAATCACCTTGTTCCTTTTTTAACAAATCACAAAGCTTTGCTTTTCTATCAAGCTCAAAATGTAAAGCAGTCTCACTCTTTTTGAAGTAATCATTTTCAGCAATCAACTTTTTATTTTGTTGAAAAAGATTTGCATTATCTCGAAGCAAAAACCAATTTTCTGTTTTAACCCCTTGTTTCTAGCATAGGACTGTTTCAAACTATCATGCAATTTTATAATGAAAGATTCAATATCATCATCAGTTTCTTCATCACTTTCAACTTGAGAGTTATAAGATGTTACCTCATCATCTCCAATGGCCATGAAAGCCAATTGAGCAGATTCTTCTTCCTCTTCAATTTCACCATCGGAGTTGCATTCATTCCATGTGAACTGGAAGTTATTGAATCTGGATTTTCTTTCACCTTTTCTCTTCTTCACTGGACACTTACTTGCATAATGTCCAGGTTGGTTGCATTCAAAGCACTTGTCACCTTGATTTTTGTTGGTCTCATATCTTCCTTTATTTCTTGCATTGTTGAATTGATTAGAATCTGAATTGCTAGATCCTCCTCTTCTAAATCTCTTTTTGTTGAGAATCCTCTTGAAACTTCTTGTGATGAGAGCAAGATCACTGTCATCAACTTCCACATCTTCTTCATCTAGGGAGGCAGAATCATCTTCATCTTGAGATGCCTTTAAAGCAATGCTCCTTCTTACTTTCGCATTCTCCTCCTCTTGCACTTTAGATTTAAGTTTCAGCTCATAAGAGGTTAGAGAATTAACAAGAGATTCAATAGGCATAGTATTCAAATCTTTAGCCTCCTCAATAGCAGTCACTTTATTTTCCCAATCATTGGACAAGGCATTCAGGATTTTTCTATTTTTCTCACCTAAAGAATATTCTTTTTCCAGCACTTCTAAGTCCTTAATGAGGTCGTTGAATCTACAGTACATCTCATCTATATTTTCATGAGATTCCATCTTGAATGATTCATACTTGGTAACCAGAATGGACTTCTTTTGTTCTCTAACATTCTCACTACCTTCATGAAATTGTCTCAATTTATCCCAAATTTCCTTGGCTGACTTGCAGCCTTTGACTCTAGCAGATTCATTTAAATCTAAGGCACAATATAACACATTCATGGCTTTTGCATTTAAGGTGAGATGAGCTCTATCCACAGCAGTCAGTTCACTTCTTGTTTTTGGTCTAGATGCATGAGTATTTTCATCTATAAGAGAGGTATCATATGGACCTTCACTAATAATAAACCATAATTCGATATCAATAGATTGCAAAAAGATAATCATTCTTTCTTTCCAACTCATATAATTTGACCCATTAAACACAGGTGGTCTAATAACAGAATGTCCTTCAAAAAACATAGCATTATTGGTTGTCATCTTTACTCCAAACCGTTAGAGCTTAATCTCTAGGAGACCAAGCTCTGATACCAATTGTAAGGCCCGAAAACAACCAATGAGACAAACATAAACAATGGAAAGATCACAAATGTAACAGTAAGTAAATAAAAGGAAAGGATTGCAAACCAATTAACTACCCAACTCCTCTTGAGCTTGTAGATTAATAGAAACAAGCTACTTCAAGTTGATGAATTACAATCACTCTTGTGTACAAAGGAAGGTTCACCTCCTCCTTGCCCCAAGCAGCACTCGGTCAAGCCAGGACGTTTTACTATCCCTCAGGACAACCCTCACAGAGCTACACTCATGAAAAATTCACTCACAAATGAAAAGCTTACAATGAACCTCACACCACTAAGACTACAAATATTCTTTTTGGAGTATTTTCTCACTAAAATCTCTCTAGATCTTTTGTATCTTCAGTGTGCCAAAGTTGTTTGAAGTGTCTGACCAACCACTATTTATATAGGACCAAGAGAGTGCCTCATTAAAGCTTCCAACGGATAGAAAGTAGCTGAAGAGTCAACTAGCCGTTGGGGACGTCGGACGTCCGACAGATTAATCACCGTCCGATCCCATCGTCCGAAAATCAGCCAAGTTGTCGTTCGGACGTCCGATGGTATTTTATCGTCCGAGCTTCTGTGTCCGAACGTCGTCCAGAGAGTTATCAAATCTTCGAGGAATTTTTAGGACGTCCGATGAGATTGATGTGCGTCCGAAGCATGCGTCCGATCCTTCAGGACGTCCGATGCTTCCTTACGAGCGTCCGACAGAGTTTCCTTCTTGATGTTCTTCATCCTTTCGGACGTCCGATCCTGACTATTTGAGCGTCCGACAGCTTCAGCATACTTAGTCCCCTTTCAATTGCACTTGATCTTTGGAACTAATTTGCTTCATAACTGAATAGATCTTTTAAGAGACATTAGTAACATCCATTTGTTTTGTAAACATCAAAAGATAGGGATCAAGATCAACAATCTCTTAACACCCGGTAAATTAATTCCAGTATCCAAAACTTAACCTAGTTGGCCGAATTTTTCCGAACTTTCCGCACTAGCGGGTCCCACGTCCGGTATACGCTCTTAATTTCTCAAAACCTAACCGATACTAGAAAAATCATCTAAAAACTATATTTACTCATAAAAATTATCTAAAAAATTTTTCGGATACAGAAAGTGCAGAAAACAAGCCATTGAATATAATAAAACCCTAAAATGGAAAAATTATGGGCTCTCACACATACACTTGACACTCACCAAATAAACAAAGAAGTAATGCCCTCTTGAGGGTTTAAGTGTCCACTGTAGGATTCTCTTATGTGCCTGAGCAATTAATAATGAACTATCACTTATAAACCCCAATTATCAAGGAAGATTGCACACTTGTACAATCTAAGAAAATTTCACGAAAATGAGCCTTAATTACTCGAAAATCGAGACTCAAAAGTGGGGTTTTATAACACAAGCGAAATCTGATTTTCATCTTTGAAATCAAGTGTAAAATGATCAAGTGATATCGAAGGAAAAAGATGAGTTTGAAAAACTCCATTTCCTTTAAGTTAGGAATTTTCAGATTTGCTACACCTACTTTGAAGAATCGTATGTCACTCTCGACAAGTCCAAAATTTTAAAACTTGGTACTATTGGAAACTACTTCCAAATTACTAAAAACTCCTAGAATACACTTTCCCATGTTCCCAATGGAAGGCATTAAAAAATTGGCTCAAAGTTACTGTTTTAGGCTTGCGAGACAGTTTTGAGGTTGGTTTTTCGCCAACTTTGGAAATTCGGCAAAATTCACAGAATTTGAACTAGCCTCTCAGATTTGAAACTCAATTAGAGTTATAATCAAAGTTTAAAACAAAACAAGCAGAACAAGAATCGGAGTTTTGAGCACAAGATATAGTGGCTCAAAGTTGCTGAAAGACGGTTCGGCAAATTTCCAGGTTCAACTCACAAACTTTGGGACATTGTTTGAGCGTCGAAATGAACTCGGAATGGCACCAAATTTGGAAGTATTATACTACCAAATGAGGGCTATTCCTCTATCAATTTTAATGAAAAACTACACACAGAAATTTTGTTAACCAGATCACCAAAGTTTCCAAATTTCCGAGGCAAATCTGGCTTGTACATGAGTTTTCCGTTTTCAAAACGTTTAGCCAACAAAAATGTCTCAAACACGGTCCCTTTCTGTAGGTAATGTCTAAGAAACATCCAAGATGCATTTGGTAGGTGATTAACACCAAGAATTTTGAAACAACAAGTCCCAATCAAGATTTAGACATTTACTAGCCAAAAGAGGGTTTCAAATCATTGAGTCAGTTTCGGATTTCGGCCACAACTCATTCAATTCAACTAGGAATTGAGCGTGGTTAGTGGTGTTCAAAACTAGATTCATAAAGCTACAATTTATTAGAAGAAATCATTCCCAAAATCCATCCACAGCTAGCTCATATTTGAGCATCACTTCGCTGCTCAAAACATAGCTCCCTGTGTAGATGCGAAACAGGACAGTCAAGTTCAAATGATTGGTATGGACTACTCAGGTGGAATCAAAATGTGAATTTTACACCGTTGGAAATCTTGGAATGTCTAGTTTCCAGTACCCCAAATGCCACTCAATTTCAACATCGGAGCAAAAAGTTATAGCTATTTGAAAAACACTGCCAGAGCAGTCACGGGAAAAATTCCAGTTTTGCTAGACTTCCGAAATCACAACATTTGGCCAACCAAATCACGAATTTTTTTGATGAAACTTCGTACACAACCTATATTACACATATACATCAGAAACAAGTCATTAAAAACACCAAAAAATGCACTAAAGTTCACAGGAATGACAGGGGCAGAAATGAACAAATTTCTCTCTTCACATCCTTTGAGTTTCCACCAACAACACAACATTATTCCACTAGATTAAGCACTAAACCAACATTAATAACATCATAAATCATCAAATCAGTCCATGTAACCATAGTGGGAGTTCATAGAGCCCACACATCAACTTTCCAACATAAATAAAGCTACCCACATGCATGCATGAGCTTATATGTGCAATAGAACTTCCATAAATCAAGATTTTCAAGGTTGATCATCACTTACTTTTGTTGGGGACTTCAAGCAGAAATTTCGGTCCAAAGATGCTCAAGAAAATCCGTGGAAATGAAGTTCTTTTGGTAGCTTAAGATGATCACCAAGTACTTAGCAAAGTGTGGTTAAATTTTGTTGTGATTTGGTGGAGATTTGATGAAGAAATGAAGAAGAAATTGGAAGAGCTTTGGGGTTGTTTTTCTTCTCCTTTGGCCGGCTGGAATGGAGTGAAGAGAGAGAGTTTTGATCAAAATGAAGCTTCCAAGAGAAGCTTTAATGTGTGGTCCAAAATTGAGCAAAAGTCAACTCTCCCTCGCGCGCGTTTTGTGCTCGATTCCTCTCGAGTTTGTTTCGCTAGTGCACTAAACCTCTAATGCATTTGTATTCATAGTATTATTATTCACTCTTAATGGTCTAGAAATAATGGTCTTAAGTCCCTCAATTAAATCGCGTGTGTAAAAACGCGTACCTCCGATTTGTGCGCAGTAAAGTGAAATTTCCAAGAAATTCTTATAACGATAGTATCACTAACCAATACTTAAGCACTTAAACATAAAAATACCTATTTCAAGACTAATGTACAAGTCTCCAATTTTTCAAACTTATTGTATTCTCGATTCGATTATTGACTCCAAACGCATATTCACTATTCTCATTTAACGAGCTTTCAAAAATTAAATTTTGAAACAAGTCATTTTAAAAATATAAGCAAGTCATAGTTCCATGCAATTGGGTCTAAAGAGGTCAAAATAAAATATTTGGAGCAAATGGGCAATTAAATATTTAAATAAACTAGTAATAGGAATTTAAAATAAGTAAATTTGCGAGTGCTCACACGAGTCTAGTATTAATTTTCTCAAGTCTCCAATTTGTCGTGCGGTACGACTTTCAAGAAATTATCGACGTACGCGTAATGAAAACTTTATTTAAATTAATCTCATCTAATCTCTCAATTAACTCTTCTTAGTCCACTATTGCTCATCCTTAATTGTCCAAGGTAATTACACTCTCGAATCGAAATTTATCTCGAAAAACGTATACTCGTTATTCCTTACTAAACGAGCTTTCAAAAAATAAAATTTTCTAACGAAACGTTTTAAAACACAAGGAAGGCATTGTTCCATACAAATGGACTTAAAATGGTTGAAATAAATTGTTAGGGGTAAACGGATAAATAAATAATGAATTAAGCCGCTAAAAATAACATTAAAATAAGTAAAATTTCGGGTTCTCACATCCTTCCCTCCTTAAAAGGAATTTCGTCCTCGAAATTCACACTTAGGACAATATCGTTCCTTTAATGGTTAAGCCTACCAGATTAATTACTAACTTACGTTTTCCAACCCATACTTCACAATTTCTATTCATCCCACTAAGAATCAAACCTTGATTTTCCCCAATAAGCATTTCAACTTCCAAGTCATATGGCAACTTAATCAGTTTCATGTCTACCTCATATAGATAATGTCTTCACTTCTTTAATGCAAATATTATAGCCACTAACTCCAAATCATGAATTGTCTACTTTCTCTCGTGATATTTAACTTTCTAAAGGCATATTCCATCATCTTATCATGTATTATTAATATACATTCTAAACCATCCTTTGAAGCATCTGTATAAATCACAAAGCTACTTTCTCCGCTCAGTTAGGCTAACACAGGTGCATCGGTTAAACATTTTTTTTCCACTTTCAAAATTCTTCCTCACATTTAAAATTCCAAATAACTTGCCAAGTCTTGCACTCTTAGAAAATTCCTTGATAAACCAAAGGTAATATTCGGCTAACTCTAAGAACTCCAAATTTTGGTAGGATTTTCTAGTCGTTTGCTCTTAAACAGCTTCCACTTTAGCCGAGTCAATAACAATTCCTTCCCTTAGACATTGTATAACCTAGAAAGGCTACTTCTTTCAATTGAATTCACATTTATTGAATCTTAATGAAAGCTGGCGCTCTCTCGAGGTTTGTAAAACTATCATCAGGTGTTTTTCATGATCTTCTCAAACCTTAGAATATACCGATATATCATCAATAAATGCGACCACACATTAATCCAAATACAGTTTAAAATCCCGATGCATTAAAGCCATAATTGCTGCTAGTGCACGAGTTAACCCAAAGGGCGTAACTGAATATTCAAAGTGTCCCCATCTCGAATTGGAAGCGGTCCTAGCCATATTAGTTCCTAGGATCCTCAACTGGTACTAGCTCTACTTTAAATCCAACTTAAATAGTACTGTGACAGCCCCACTTTCCCCTAAGGCGAACCAAAGGGGTTAGCGGACTGCCTGCCCAGCTCTCGCCAGGACTACGGTACAGTTTACGTCGATCTATAACGTTCCGGAACATCCCATTGCACGTAAACAAGTCAAAAGAGTCAAAATAAAAAAAATGAAAAAATTTGCCGAAGATGAATAGTGCAGGCCACGTCAGAATCCGGCCGGAATCTGGCAGGATTTCCGGCCGGATTCTCGGCCGGATACTAGGCCGAGAGCAATCCAAAATGTTCTCCAAAACCCTCCGCAATCCGGCCGGCAATCCGGCCAGTTTCTGGCCGGATTCCTGGCCGGATTCAGTCCAGTGACTTTTCGTTCAAAATTTTCCTTTTGCCGTTTGAAATCCAAATCGATTCAAAGTTCAGCCAAACATCAACCAAGCATATATACATTGAAATCCAACATTCCAAGCCAAATCGGCATACCAAAATATCCAACTAATCCATACATGTACAATAACCAATTACAAACCAAACATTGGAGGAAACAAAACACTTAGGGTTTCACCCTCAAGGAGCTATTCAAAATACATGTACATGAGCTCAACTTGTCATTCAACTATTACAATCTTTTCCAAAAGTGTTCATATTCCTGTAAGGAAAACAAATGGAACGGTGTGAGCTAAAGCTCAGTGAGCAACTATCACAATAGCAGTTAAGATCACATAAGCATAACCATTCAAGTCAAGTATACAATTTCGAAGTAAAGCAATTCAGTGAAAGGATACGGTCGGCTCTCAAGAGCCCATTTCCACGCTTACATTCTTGATCCACACTCATTGACCCTCCGTCAATGTTAAAAGTACCAAACCGTAGACCTCACTTCACTTCCATTCCTTCCACCCAACATACCCCAACCGGGCCCGCACTCCATTCAGTCATTTTGGTAATACTCGAGTTTACCGGAACCAAGGGTCTCATTACCACAAGGTTCCCCAGTACAGTCCCTGTGGCATGATAATTTTCACGACCAAGCCCTCGCCGGCTCGATCCAATTAACTACCATACGGGGTTGAGCTCATAAATGCAGTAAAGCCATTGGATACTCGTCCAACGACACCAAATCAGTTTCCATGAATGGAATGCAGTATCTCATATATCCAGTGCAGTCTTTCAGTAAAACAATTAATAGTCATGAATAAAATCACAAGGGGTGAGGGCGATCAAGTACACCCTCACCTCAATCATTCCCAATAACCAAGTAAGCCTTCAAGGCATCAAATACACATAGCACAAAGCCACATTATAACAAGTAGGTGAGTAGTATACTCACCAAGTGAGAAAATGATGTTTCATGCACCGTCGTTAAACGAACGTCGTGCACCACCGTTTCCTCCAAGAACAAGTGAACAATTACCATAAGACTCGATAACGAGTCACAAAGCCAAGCCAATTATAACCCAATAGGGTTTCATGCATGGAAATTCAAGTGTTAAATACGTAACCTTTACTCAAGTCGAGAATATAGTTTTCTAAATTTCGAGTAAAAATGCGGGCAGCATGCCCTTTGTGTTTACCAAATTCTCCAGCCATAAGGCTTCATTATTTTTCTTCAATCACAACCCAACAACACACATATAAGCATTTCATGTCAAGAGCCGTTCCATAGCTCACAATATCATAAAACAAGAAACCATACCGAGCCATAAACAACACCAATTCACAACCCCAATAGGGTTTTATAAACATATACTAGCATGAAAGCAAACCAGAAATTAAGAAAGGCTTTAATGTTGGCCTTGATAAGAAAACCGGTTTTGACGTCATAATGCGGTAATGGTACAACTCTCACTACAAATATCGGTTGGGGGTGTAAGACCCACCGTTTCGAAGCTATGGAACAGGGCTACAACAATGTAGAAGACCACTCAATCCAGTTCTTAACACAACTAGGTCAAATATGCCAAATACTAACCCAGAATTCCCACAACAGGTTTGCAAAACACACAAAACTGTAATACGTCAATCTCAGCCTACACAGGTCCAAATGCCGAAATTCCAAAGGCATAAGTTAGCTAAGATATCCAGATACATTTCATCAGAAGACACCAACTTAAAAATCCAAACCAAATCCAGTCAAAACAGGCAATTACTATCGCAGTTCCGCACATTCTGTTCACCAAAAACAGCAACAGTAAAAACGGCATAACTCTCTCTATACTACTCCAAATGCCCTGAAATTTTGTAGGCACTTCATACTCACCAATACCTACAACTTTCATGTTTTGAGTAAAGTCCAATTCGGCCTCTAGATATGACCTAAAATTTCGGACAGAATTGGGAATAATATGAACCCTAACTTTCCATTTTCCATCCAAATCCAAAATTGATTACATTTTCCTATCCAATACACCTCATAGAGTCATTATCAGCCATTACCATTCATCATACAAGGCCACAACATCCCATTCATATTAAACCAGAAAAATTCCCAATAAAATAAAAACTTCACCAAAACTCTTCAAATCAAGATAAAAACCAGAAATTTCAGCACTCTTATCACTAATAAGCACAACATAAGCATCATTAGGTGTAGTAGGGTGTTTCAAGCTTCACTTACCAAGAACCAAGAGAGAGGAAGATGTTGTGCACCTTAGTCCTTCAAACAAAGTTCACCAAACAACTTACTATCACTAGAAGGAAGAATTTTATGGAGTAGAATCTATTCTAGGTGATTAGTTGTGGAAGATTGAGTGAAATGGAAGCTAAAAGTTGAAGAATTTCCTTCCTTCTTTGAGCTTGAGAGGTTCGGCCATCAAGAGTGAAAAATGGTGCATTTTTGTGATTTTTGAAGATATATAACCAAGTTGGGTCAAAGGTCAAAAATGTGAATAGTATTTCTTAAGGTCAAACCAATACTTATGTGACACTTGTCACCTCATTAAATGCATTCTTATCATTCTTTTCTCTCTCACATCAATCACTTCACACATACTACTTATCTCTTAACACCCGATAAATTTTCCACAGTATCCGAAACTTAACCGTATTGGCCGAATTTTCCCGAACTTTTCGCACTAGTGGGTCCCACGTCCAATATCTAGTCTTAATTTTCTAAAAACTCTCCAATACTAGAAAAATCATCTAAAAAACTATAACTGCTCATGAAATCCACCAAGAAAATATTCCTAGGCCAGAAAATGCAGAAAACATGAAATTTAAGGGGGGAAAAACCCTAGGAAAATATTAGGGCAAAACGGGTTCTCACAAGTACCACGGCTCCTTACAGTTGATCGAATTCTTATCCATGTAAGGCAAAAGGGTAGTTGCTCTTAATGGTCACATCGTTCAAGTCTCGATGGTCTATGTATATAGTCTCAAACTTCCATTCCAAATATGATATCCGGTCCCTTAAGCATTAGACTCATTGAATCTATCAAATATTTCCTTTCACTAATCCAATTTTCACAATCTTAACATATCAATTTGGTAATCAAATATTGGGTCCCAACTTCAACCCTAAGTTCTTGATTTTTTTTCCACCGATCCCTGGTCACCCTAAGACCTCGGGGTTGCCTACGCTTTCAAATACAATCTCAACCATGACTACTACCGTCCATGTCTTACCACTAATCTAAAGGTGTGGGACAAAGTTTAATTATACATATAAGCCATGAAATCAATTAAAAGCAAAGTACATCTCCATACGTTATAGAAAATCATAATAGTTGCATCCAGTTGGAAGAGGTTTATCAAGTCATTTCCAAAGGCAAGGAGAGACAACAAGATCATAATCGAAAGTGCCAAGTTGTTAAGATACAAAAAAACAAAAGGGCTTTCCCTTTTTACAAAAGATTTCCATCACAAAAGGTCAGTCTAGACTAGGTAAAACTATAAATCCTATTCCTCGACTAGAGTCAAACTCATCCCCACTCGTATTACTTCCGTTACTTGGATCTCTTCTCATAGCCATTAGCATTAATCACCCCCTTTTGGCCCTCGACTGCTTTGCAGTGGATCTAGTAGACTGTCGAGTATTTCCTCTTTTTATTAGGGGCACTTGGGCAACTTGCAATCTGATGTTCGGCACTACCACAATACAAGCACTTTTTCGATTTCTTCCAACATTCATTCTCTGTGTGGTTGGGCTTACCGCAATATCCACAAGTCACACGAGAAGTCACGGCGTGACAAGCTTGAGAATCCCCTTTGTATTTCTTCTCTAGTTCCACGTTCTTGCGTAGCAACTCAATTTTCTCTGCATATTCTTGTTTCCACTGTCCTTCCCAGTAGTCAGCCAGTTTCTTTTGAAATTCTACCTCATTTCGAAGAATGTCCATTTCCTTACGCATTTCTTCCAAAGTTGTCATCTTACCGGTTGGTTTAAGTCAAATGCTAGTCTGCCAGGTAAATCAAAGGATCGAAATGAGTAGCCATTCATAATGGAAGCTTGAGACATAATACTCTTGCATTCTTTTGCTTATAGGTTACCTCGGAATAGAAATCTTAACTATTCTCTGCTTGATATGGGCGAGCTCTTAAGTCTCCATGAAATTACTATCAGTAATTACAAACGCAACAAGGTAAGGGGACCTTATTCCTTAATATAAAAATTCCATGTCTTAGTTCACCCTTCAATACTTATCTACAAGGTCATTCGAGAAGAAATCATAACCTCTTGTTCTCACTAGTGCCTTATTGCATCCTCTCAAATCAGTCTTACTATTTCGAGGTTAGATTTTTCCGTGAGCTTAGATGGACGAACTTCAAGAATTGCTCAATTCTTCACACCTTTCTTGGTCCTTAGGTTGGTTGATTGGTTTAGAGATTTGGTGCTCAACCAACCGTGCTAGGACATCAATCGTATGATCAATAGCAGTAGCTACGCGATTGTTTTCCTTCATTTCTAGGATTTCGGTTCGGTCCAATAGTCACTCCTTAATCATCCCCTTGAGCTTGGGGTTGCTTAACCCCTTGCCCTCAGTCATTTTTCACTTCTTCGACCGCTCATGAATTTAACATTCACAAAGGCATGACATAAAATGAGTGTGTATAAACGAAGCTTAAAAAGTGACACTTTGATCATGTAAAATGAAAATAAAAGGGAAGACACCGGAATAGTCGCAGATGTGTACAACCCAATCATAGATTTGAAATCATAAAGCAATAAAGTCAAGCATCTCATGAGTAACGTTTAATTGCTTCAAAAAGGTAGGAAACATAGTGAAACAAAATACAAAATGCAATGGCCTTTCAGCGAGCACCACCCCATCTATCTTTGGCAAAAGCGATTAAAGTAGTTTAAATCACCAGCTTAGTGATCGGCGGAGCCAAAAGACTCTACTACCTCCGCAGGATCATTTTCATTTCCAACACTAGGTGTTTTAATCTCATGTCCCTTATCGAGTGTCTTGTCATTCTTCACTTGTTCAACCAAGATAATATATCCAGCCATCGACTTATCCGTCCGGTCTCTAATTTTTGTGTACTACCCTAGCATGTCGGTTCTTAGCTTTTTGAAGCTGCTCACTATGAGCCTTTGTCTCTTCCTCGCTCCTTAAGTACCTCAGTCTCCACTTCAGAAATTCTGATAGTCTGGGCATCGGCAATTGCCCTCGGTCCTCGATTATCCTCTTGAACTACCCTAGTTTCCTTAAATAATCTCCTCCGATTATCGGTTATCGCTAGTATCACATTATTTGGGTATGAGCAAGTCCTCTAGTAGTCACATAGAATTCTAGTTCGGCGGAATGAGTTATATCTCCAACGAGCTCCCTCAAGCCCTTCTCGACAATGGCCACCATAATGCATCCTCAAGACGGTTCAATACCACCGTTACCTTCCGTAACTTACAATTAAAATTAAAAGCTTAATTGGGTCCAAGAATACTAAATAAATAGGATTTAATCATCTTGTACTATCTCATATATCTCTTACAAGATCGAGACTCCCAATTGTACATTAATTCAAACCTAGGTTCTAATTTTTATCCCCACAAGCAGTCACTTAACTTCCCAACCAGTTTCACAGTCCGACATCCTAAACTTTTAAGCCTAGGATACACTACAAAGATCTAAAGCCTAATCTCTGATACCAACTGTGACGCCCCCACTTCTCCCTAAGGCGAACCAAAGGGTATTCGCGGAACGCCTGCCCAGCTCTCGCTAGGACTCAAGACAATTCGATTCAATCTTAATACAATATCAGCCATCACGACAAGATAGAGTAAGAAAGTGCGGAAGTTTTCAAGCTTAACAATATATAACAATTAATAGAAACCTACCAAATAGAAGTCGCTTCCATAACCGACTGCCCAAGTCTTACTCCACCAGTTCAAAATACAGCGATTATCCAATTCTTACATCGGATTTCCCAAAATACACATCAAATACCAAAATATACAACAGCCAAAATATCTAGCCAATTGCATTTGAAACCCTAAAACAAAAGTACATCCCATGGTTTCTTCGGGTCTTACTCCAAGTCCAAACCTGTTAAGGAAAACAGATCTACGGGGTGAGCAATCGCTCGTGAGGCCAAGAACACACATGCAGGCACGTTGTCCAAATAGCAAACCCAATAAATAAGTAAAACAATAACATTCGAGTAATTAACAATTCAGTGAAATGTAAACAGAAACAATTCAAAGATATGGTAGCTCTCAGGAGCTAATTTCCACTTGCTTTGAAAATTTCATTCGTATACCTTCCCGTGATGACCTTCCGTCAACCCGGCCTATATTTTCAATTCGTAGAACTCCACTTACTTCTCATGTCCGTCCACCTTACAACCCCCCATCGGGCCCGAACGACGATTAAGGCGCTACTGCACGAGTAGGCCAAGCAAGATCTCTTCAATAGATCAAGTTTATCATGTTATTCTCATGGCTCACCGAGGTTCTCGACCAAGCCCATGCCGGTTCGAGTCCCAAGGTCGACCTATGAGTTTAGGCGTCCCCCATGTACATTTGAGAGTCGAGGAGATTCACTCCAAAGACGTATGCAGCCATGGCATACAATTTCTTTTCATTCAAGCATTTAATCATTTCATTCAATCATTCATTTCATTCAATATATTTCATTCCATTCATTTCAAATGAGAACGAGTGTGGTAAAGTACACACTCGACTCCATTTTCAAAATCTCCAATCATTTATAACAGTTAAGCATGTATCAAGTATTCATACACTTGACACTCACCAAGTAAACAAAGAAGTAATGCCCTCTTGAGGGTTTAAGCATCCACCGTAGGATCCTCTTGAAGGTCCTCTTGTGTGCCTGAGCAATTAATAATGAACTATCACTTATAAACCCCAATTATCAAGGAAGATTGTACACTTGTACTGTGAGGACCCGTACTTTTCTTAATTGCACGTTTTCTGCATTTTCTTTATTAGAAAATTTTTCTAGATCAATTTTATGAGTAAATATAGTTTTTAAATGATTTTTCTAGTATCGGTTAGTTTTTGAGAAATTAAGAGCGTATATCGAACGTGGGACCCGCTAGTGCGAAAAATTCAGAAAATTTCGGCCAGTTAGGTTAAGTTTTGGATACTGGGTTTAATTTACCGGGTGCTATGAGATATTTAGAGGTACCAAGTGGATAGGTGTGAGAAAGAAAAAAAAAAGTTAGGCATGACATTAATGAGAGGGACAAGTGTCATGAAACCATTGGATGGGGACTTTGACTAACTTTTCTTAACTTTACTAAACATCCATTTTGACCAAATGTTTCTTCATTTTTCCCCTTGTTGACTGAAATTTTGAGGAGAGAAAAGAGAGGAAATCCTTCATCTTGTACTTCAATCCCTTGCTCCAATCTTGATTTCCAACCATTAAAAGTGAAGATTACTCCATCAAAGTTACTTATTAAGGAGGATTAAAGCTTCTAGTGGAGGGATTTGTGAAAGAAAAACCCTAAGTTATCATCTTTCTTGAGGTGTCAAGGTACCTTGCTTACAAACTTTCTCTTTACTTCAATTAATTGCTTATTAGTGGTTTTTAGTTGTTTTAGATGTTGTTTTGTGGAAGATTGGCACATGAATGCATGAATTTCCAGATTAGGGTCCATTTTTTTTTCCTTTCTGCCCGTTTCTGTTCTACCAGGTTAGAGGCCTAATTGGCCTTAGCACAAAACATGAAAGTTGTAGGGAATGATGTTTTATAGTTTCCTGTAAAATTTCAGCTCAATCCGAACTCGGTAGCCTGAGATAAGACGGAAATACCCAGACTGGTCTAGGTAGGAGTTCAGCGAACAGGGTTGTCTTTTCACCCAATCTTACCGTGCCTTTTCACCATGATCCCTACTGAATTAGATTTTGACCAAAACATGAAAGTTGTAACCAATAGTATAAACTAGCAGAATACAAAATTTCAGCTTGATCTGACCACGGTAGCATGTGAAATGACTGAAATACCATTGACTGTCCATGAAACCTGTTTCGCGCCCAGAATTCTGTTTTTGTGTAGTTTTCCATTTTTGATCATGAAAATGCAGGATTTGGCCATGGAGGTCTTCATAAGAAATGTAGGGTTGTGTCTTAGCTTCGAAACACCATAAGATACACTTCAATCGGACTTCGGTAGCCTGAATTATTGCTGTTTAACAATTGTGCGGTTAGCCAACCTGTTTGTGAGTTTCTGGTTTCATATATGTCAATTTTGACCAAGTTGCACTACAAACTGGACTGAGTGGCCTTCTTCAACATTTTAGCCCTATCTGTTAGCTTCGAAACGGTGTGTCTTGCACCTCCATCCGATAATCGTAGCGCCAATGGTGCCAAAACCGCAAAATGATGTCAAAAAACTATTTTTATCCGGAAATGTTTCTAGCTTGATTTTTGTATTTATATGACTTTAAGCCTAGTGAACGGCTTTGGAAATGAGATTATTCTATATGAGATGTTGGGACTGTTTTGAGGAAAATAATGAAGCCATTAATGGCTGGAAAATAGGTAAACACAAGGGACATACCGTCCGTTTATCTTCTTGTAATGTGAGCAAGTTAAAGTGATTTTGCGAATGTATTTCGTGACGAATTGGACGTATTTACTGAAAATGTTACCGGCTCTTTCAAAAGGTGGCCGAAGGCTAAATTTCTATTTGAACCTGTATATTTCTGCTTGGCAAATAAAATGATCATTTTACCATTCTAAAACCTAATACATCTTTGGGTTGAAATTCCAAACGTTTACTTACTGTTTACCAAAATATAGAGGTTGACCTAGGGTTCTCTCGGCCACAAGTGAATAACTTTTAAGTGATGTTTTAAGAGTGAAAGTGAGATAGTTTTGCCACCTTTTCATGATTTTCATCAAGGCATATAGTCTATTGATTTTGAGCTACATAAACGATTCCGGAAACAATACTTCTTAGCTTACCTTATTGGATTTCGATTTGTCGTTGGTTAAAGTGTTTTCTGCCGGAAATTTCATAACCTTTTGAGTTTGGCTTCACGGTTGGTTTATGAACCCTAGTAATTTCCGTCCACGGATCCATATGCTCTATTGACACTTTAAAAGTCATTTTATACGTTTACTCGCGAGTAGTCGGGTAATCCTTGATTTCATCCAAATCATGCTAGATGGATTGTAATGTGTTCTTTGTTTACTTTTAGGTTTCATTGGTGATTGAGAAATGGACGTTATTTTGCGTGTATAGATGAGTGTTCCTTGTTTGTTATGTTCCATGATTGTATGGCTGGTATGAATGATTGATAACATGTTAAATGCTTTCAATGATTGTTAAAACGAGTTTTCTAGGCAAGTGTGTACTTTATCGCACTCGGCCTAAATGATTGTAAAGTTTTCAATGATTGAATGATTGAAATGTTATTTGTGCATGAATGTAAGCCTTTTGGCTGAACTGGCCACTGCCCCTTGTTACCGGTCGTCTCGAGCCAGAAGCGGACTCGGTCGGGCGATTAGGGACCTGGGTGAACGTTTTGGTATACTCGAGTATTACCTTGTGGGTTGGTGGAGGTTGGTGGAGCCTGGTGAATGAATGAATGAACGAATGAATGAATGAGGGTTTTACTTATATACAAATGCATTTTCAAATGATTGAAGGTATAAGGGAACGAAAGGAGAATGAATGAACGAATGAATGAACGAATGGCTCCTTGTGAGCACGTATCCTTTTAATGACGGTGTTTATCGTTTTCTTTTGTATGAATGATTGGTAACATGTAATGAATGCATTGAACTTCTTGTTTGCCTATGTGTTAGGAACCTCACTGAGCTTTTAGCTCACCCCTTTAGTTTTATTTTCCTTAACAGGGAAAGGCGTGCAAGGACGAGAGCCTTTATAGACTGGCTGGGTCTAGTTTTGGTTTTGTTTTCGTTCTCGCCCTAGTGCTTGGCACGGGCTGGTTGTATGGTGACTTGAGAACTTTTGAATTCTCAGCGGTTATACTTCTTTCTGAGATAGCAATGTATATAAGTTTTGTTTTAAGTTTTGGATCCTAGTTTTGCTCTTTCTTGTGGTTCTATTTCTGATTTGTGTGAGTCAACGACTGAGTCCCGGCGAGAGCTGGGCAAGCGGTCCGCTGAACCCTCTGGTTCGCCTTAGGGGAAAGTGGGGCTGTCACATGTACAATCTAAGAAAATTTCACGAAAATGAGCCTTAATTACTCGAAAATCGAGTCTCAAAAGTTAGGTTTTATAACACAAGCGAAATTTGATTTTCATCTTTGAAATCAAGTGTAAAACGTGTTGCGCCCCATTTTTGAAAATAAAAATAAATAAATAAATAAATGGTTTAAAAAAGTGAATTTTTGATTTGAAAAATGAATTTTGATTTACAAAGAAAATGAAGAAAAATATGGGTCTAAATGGGACTTGAAAATGTGACGATTTGACCCAAAATATAGTTTAAAAAAGGGTTTATTGAATGAAAAATGGAGTCGCCACTTGGTATAGAGTTAAGGTGTACCAAGTCACCTAAAAATGAATTTTTCGAAAAGATAGATAACCCTTTTTAAACGACTCCTAGTCTACGAAAATCAAAGGAAAGGTTCGGGAGTCACATTTGACGAAGGGGAAGGCAAGGATAAAAATCCAAGGCACCCCTTCGACCTAGCCAAGGCTAGTTGCGTGATTTAGTCAAAGATTTTCTTGTTTTAACCTTAAGATTTATCACATTTGGATGTGCTATATGAATGCAACCCTAGACCTAGGAGGGTATCGGGGGTCAAAATTTCTCTTCAAAGCTTGAATGGTATCAATCACATTAATTGTGATGCCCAATAATGACTTTTTGGAGAGGTCACGAATAATGCAAAAATATGAGACTCTAAGAAAAGGAAAAGGATAAAATAATTATAGAAATATACATGTCTTAAAGGAATGCATCATGTCGGGTACGGGGGACTAATGTTCGTGACTCAATTTTTCCTTTTAATAGAGGGAATACGAGCGTGCTAAGGCTAGAAAAGCCAAACTCGTCCATATCCAAGGGGCTATTTCCTAATTTAATCAAGCAAATGCACAACCCTAATCCTAATTCTAAAATGAAATGCAAGTCTAATGTCATGTATCATACATAGGGGGGATATATATAGGGAAATTAGGGATAAGGGCTATATGTATAAGGGGTATATAATACAAAATGATAAAAAAACCCTAGAAAGTAAAATATGCATGAGATGAGGTGATTTTATCACACAATCATGATCTATCGTGCGAAGGGGCTCCTAAGGGTCTAGCGTTGGACTAGCCCACATCTACGCTCTCTCACAAGCATTGGACTTGTAAGAGCTCGAGGGGACAACCATGACTAGCATTGGACTAGCCACGGTTACGTGCATTTGCATCCATCATACACATATATAAGTAATGTGCATAATTAAAGCAAGTAGACATGTGAGCACGTAATTCACATAACACATAAGCATGCATATCTAAATGCCAAAACCTAAGAAAAGCGATTAAACACATAGCACCTAAGCATGCAAAACACACATAAGGCAAATAAAGTAAATAAAGCCCTAACTATTGCATCAGGAGGGGAAAGCCTACTGCAATCTAAAAGGGGAAATAAGAAGGAATAAAACAATTAAATTCCTAACTATTACAATTTTGGCATTCGAGTGCCTCCCAAATGATGAAATTGAACGAAAATTAAAGCAAAAACTAAGCAACTAGAGAAATAAATAAAGTGAAAATGAAATAAACACTTAAAGTCATGCAATTGCACACATAAGACACATATACGCACGTAGGGTCAAATAAAGTCAAAAATAAAGGATAAGGTGTACCTCCCTTGAGTCGATACCCTAATGAAGCGGAATCACACTCTTATTTACCCTCCAAAATAATAAAAGGGGTCAAGGAACCAATTTAATAGTAAAGTATAAACAAAATCACCAAATCCCTCCCAATTGCAACTTAAATGAAATCAAATAGTGCATAATTTTAAAGAAAGTAAATTATTGATCAAATTTCTAAAATAAAAAAACTACTAAGGACCCAATAGCAACCATTAACCAATCATTCAAGGCCAATTGAAATATTTTGGGAACTTCAAAGGTCCGTAAGTAACGAAAAGGTCAAGTAATGGTTCAGATTGCAATTATTTTGGGACCTAATTGCAAGGAATTGGAACATAATTGGGCTTGTGCAGCATAATTAGAAGCTAAGGGGAGTGAAGTGTAATTTTCCCTTCTTGTTCATGCATGTAACTACGTAGAAGAACCATTCTTTTCTGCACCATTTCTGCCGTGACTTTCTTTCCAGTTCATCATGCAAACATGTTCACCAAATGCTAGGATTTTAACTATCAATCATTGACTAAACATGCAACTTCATTGCAGGATTAAAACAAGAATTGAAGCTGACCATCAAGGGTAAAAACTAAACAGCAAAACAGCAATAGAAGAAAAAGGAAAAAGTGCCGCAAGTTTTCTGCAATATTTCTCAGTCCACATCTTTTCTGTAACTTGTTGCATTCATTTTTGTTATGAGCAAAGTAGCTTATACACAATCAGACCGTTCCAATGATGTAGGTAAATGACTCCAAATCATAGATCAAGACATTGCAGCTTCGCTTAGTTCGAGCATAATAGAATACAAGAGACAGAAAACGAGGAACATCACAACCACAATGTCCTTTGTAGTTTCTGGTATGAAGAGAATTTTCTTTTGCAAAGGAAACCATGTCCATTACTCACCCATTACACCATGCTACAACCAAAGTAAGTGAAAGGACCAATACAACCCAGGAACAGCAACAAATTATAAAAGTTAAGCAAACCAAAACAAACTTCAGCAGCCCAAGAGAAATAAAAAAAAAACTGTTCGCAAAGCAGCAATATGATCGAGAGGACTCTTGACTACTCTAAGCTTCAATGTAATGCCCTAAAAGGGACTTAATACCACTCCTAACTCACTCCAACACCAAAACTTGGGACAAAGGGGAGAGGGAAGATTAAGTGTAGCAGTGCAACGTGAAATGCAGCAGGGAAAGATTAGAACTTGCGGCGAACAGAGATAACCCATAGCAGTCAAATACCAAGCAAAAATGAACCTTTCAAGTATGTCAAAAACTTCAATGCAACAAAGGAAAAGGAAACTATAACATGGTATTCCAAAATGATTGGTAAATCAAAACTTAAACCAAAACAATATCAGCAATTAAAAGGAGAACAATCTGCCCGTGCGTGTTGCTGCAACAAAACCCAGCACTTCAAGTTTGTGGTAGCCGACTCTAAAACTGACTCTTAAGGGTCCTAACAACCATAACAAATGACGTTTTAGACCATTGTTTGATCAAATCAAGGGAAAAGCATAAAGGATGCACGGGGCAAAAATAGCTGGCTTGCTTTTTGAGGAGACCCATGATGATATCATCGGAAACCGACTGAAAGTTTATAGCTTCATCATCAGAAAAACCAAGAGGACATTCATGACACAGATCCATCATCTCCCAAGATGCACAAAAGATAATAACATGAAGGAAGAAAGCTCACATCAAGTTTAGCTACAAATCCATTTAACACCCAGATGAACGGCCTGATGCTTGGTGAACGAGAGAGCAGAGACTGAAAGGTTACCTGCGCTCCCTTGAATTACAGAAAGACGGCGTCGGGATGGAGGAACAATGAATCTCAGCGCAAGCCGAATGAAGCTGGGAAAAGTTTCATCTTTTTGCTGCGACTGCCTTCCAGATTCTACACCACCTCTCTTCTCGTTGAGTTGCCCGTTTCTTCCTCACTCGGTAGTTTCTCTCTCGGCTCTTTCGTTGTTGCCCGTCGCTCTTTTCCTTTTTCTGGTTTTTTCTCTGCTCAGCCGCAACTCTCCCTTTCTATCCCAAACCCTCGGCCCTCTCGGTCTCTCTCAAACTCCCTCTTCTTTTAGTTGTTTTCTGAAACCTTTTCAGCCGTCACTCTTGGTTCCTCACTCTGTTCGAAAGCTCTCCAGTTTCCCTTCTTCCTCTCGGTCTCTCCTTTTTCTTTTTCTCTCCAGATTTTTAGCCGTCATTAGATGCTCTCCGCCTTCCTCCTTTCTCCACCCCAAAACCCTTTTTCCTCTCGCCTTGTTCTCTTTGTTTATTTCCGTCGATGAAGGTATGCGGCTGATGACAGCTCGATGAAGACTATGACAGCGTCCTCCCTCGGCCTTATCTCTGTCTCGGGCTTCAAGCTCTCTCTCCCTCTCTCTCAGCCCTCAAGCTCTCGCTCACTCTCAAAACCTCCCTTTCTCACAGCCGACCTCTTCTTCAAATCTCCCAGAACTCTCTCTCTTTATATCCCCTAAACCCTGATCTTCACGGCTCCTGGTAAATCTCGTTTCACCTCCTTTTTATGGCCATCCGATCGCTCTTCATTCCGGATGAGAGCCAGGTAGGATGAAGTCAAGGTAATCCAAGGGTAAAGGAAACACAATGGAAACAACGGCGGAAAATGAAATGGGCTAAGCTGTATTTTTTCTGCAATTTTCCCGTGCGTTTTTCTTCTTAAATTGTAACATGAAGAAAGGGCTAGAATCCTATGCTTCTCATGGTCCGTGAGCTTGTCCTTTTTTCTTTTTCCTTTTTAACACGCAATGAAATAATTTTAACAAAATGAAACGCTACAAAAATTGAATTTAAAAGAAAAATAAACATATTTTTGTGAACAATTTTCTCTCTTCTTTTTTCGATAAATCCTAATACTAGAAAGTCTTAAAATAAAATTAAACGACTAAATGAGCAAAAAATAATAATAATAAGTAATAATAATAATCTAAAATGCTACAAAAATGCTAAAAAAGAATGCCTAAAACAAAAATCATGGGATTAATAAATAAATAAAATAATTATCAATAAATAAGTTAAAAATTTGGTGTCTACAAAACGATCAAGTGATATCGAAGGAAAAAGATGAGTTTGAAAAACTCCATTTCCTTTAAGTTGGGAATTTTCCGATTTGCTACACCTACTTTGAAGAATCGTATCTCACTCTCTACAAGTCCAAAATTTGAAAAATTGGTACCGTTGGAAACTACTTCCAAAGTACTAAAAATTCCTAGAATATACTTTCCCATGATTCCCAACGGAAGGCATTCTAAAATTGTCTCAAAGTTACTGTTTTAGGCTTGCGAGACAGTTTTGAGGTTGGATTTTCGCCAACTTTGGAAATTCGGCAAAATTCACAGAATTTGAACTAGCCTGTCAGATTTGAAACTCAATTAGAGTTGCAATCAAAGTTTAAAACAAAACAAGCGGAACAAGAATCAGAGTTTTGAGCACCAAGATATAGTGGCTCAAAGTTGCTTAAAAATTGAGACAGTTCGGCAAATTTCCAGGTTCAAGTCACAAACTTTGGGACTTTGTTTGAGTATCGAAATGAACTCGGAATGGTACCAAATTTGGTAGTATTATACTACCATATGAGTGATATTCCTCTATCAATTTTCATGGAAAAATACGCACGGAAAGTTGGTTAACCAGATCACCAAAGTTTCCAAATTTCCGAGGCAAATCTGCCTTGTACATGAGTTTTCCGTTTTCAAAACGTTTGGCCAACAAAAATGTCTCAAACACAGTCTCTTTGTGTAGGTAATGTCTAAGAAACATCCAATATACATTTGGTAGGTGATTAACACCAAGAATTTCGAAACAAGAAGTCCCAATCAAGATTTAGACATTTACTAGCGAAAAGAGGGTTTCAAATCATTGAGTCAGTTTCGGATTTCAGCCACAACTCATTCAATTCAACTTGGAATTGAGCATGATTAGTGGCGTTGAAAAATATATTCATAAAGCTACAATTTCTTTGAAGAAATCATTCCAAAATCTGTCCACAGCTAGCTCATATTTGAGCATCAATTCGCTGCTCAAAACAGAGCTCCCAGTGTAGACGCGAAACAGGACAGTCATGTTCAAATGATTGGTATGGACTACTCAAGTGGAATCAGAATGTGAATTTTATACCGTTGGAAATCTGGGAATGTCTAGTTTCCAGTGCCACAAACGGCACTCGATTTCGACATCGGAGCAAAAAGTTATAGCTGTTTGAAAAACACTGCCAGAGCAGTTACGGGAAAAATTCCAGTTTCGCTAGACTTCTGAAATTACAACATTTGGCCAACCAAATCACGAAATTTTTTGATGAAATTTCATACAAAACCTATATTACACATATGCATCAGAAACAAGTCATTATAACCACCAAAAAATGCACTAAAGCTCACGGGAATGACAGGGGCAGAAATGGAAAAATTTCTCTCTTCACATCCTTTGAGTTTCCACCAACAACACAACATTATTCCACTAGATTAAGCACTAAACCAACATTAATAACATCATAACTCATCAAATCTGTCCATCCAACCATAGTGGGAGTTCATAGAGCCCACACATCAACTTTCCAACATAAATAAAGCTACCCACATGCATGCATGAGCTTATATGTGCAATAGAACTTCCATAAATCCAGATTTTCAAGGTTGATCATCACTTACTTTTGTTGGTGAATTCAAGAAGAAATTTCGGTCCAAAGATGTTCAAGAAAAGCCATGGAAATGAAGTTCTTTTGGTAGCTTAAAATGATCACCAAGTACTTAGCAAAGTGTGGTTAAATTTTGGTGTGATTTGGTGGAGATTTGATGAAGAAATGAAGAAGAAATTGGAAGAGCTTTGGGGTTGTTTTTCTTCTCCTTTGGCCGGCTGGAATGGAATGAAGAGAGAGATTTTTGATCAAAATGAAGCTTCCAAGAGAAGCTTTAATGTGTGGTCCAAAATTGAGCAAAAGTTAACTCTCCCTCGCGCGCGTTTTGTGCTCGATTCCTCTCGAGTTTGTTTCACTAGTGTACTAAACCTCTAATGCCCTTGTATTCATACTTTTATTATTTACTCTTAATGGTCTAGAAATAATGGTTTTAAGTCCCTCAATTAAATCGCGCGTGTAAAAACGCGTACCTCCGATTTGTGCACGGTAAAGTGAAATCTCCAAGAAATTCTTATAACGATAGTATCACTAACCAATACTTAAGCACTTAAACATAAATATACCTATTTCAAGACTAATGTGCAAGTCTCCAATTTTCCAAGTTTATTGTATCCTCAATTCGATTATTGACTCCAAACGCATATTCACTATTCTCACTTCACGAGTTTTCAAAAATTAAATTTTGAAACAAGTCATTTTAAAAATATAAGCAAGTCATAGTTCCATGCAATTGGGTCTAAAAAGGTCAAAATAAAATATTCGGAGCAAATGGGCAATTAAATATTTAAATAAACTAGTAATAGGAATTTAAAATAAGTAAATTTGCGAGTGCTCACACGAGTCTAGTATTAATTTTCTCAAGTCTCCAATTTGTCGTGCGGTACGACTTTCGAGAAATTATCGACGTACGCGTAATGAAAAATTTATTTAAATTAATCTCATCTAATCTCTCAATTAACTCTTCTTAGTCCACTATTGCTTATCCTTAATTGTCCAAGGTAATTACACTCTCGAATCGAAGTTTATCTCGAAAAACATATACTCGTTATTCCTTACTAAACGAGCTTTCGAAAAATAAATTTTTCTAACGAAACGTTTTAAAACACAAGGAAGGCATTGTTCCATACAAATGGACTTAAAATGGTTGAAACAAATTATTAGGGGTAAACGGGTAAATAAATAATGAATTAAGCCGCTAAAAATAACATTAAAATAAGTAAAATTTCGGGTCCTCACAGATTCGGCCTCTAACATGGATGAATGATGCTGGTCAGAAGTAGGGCAGTTCAATGCTTAAAACTGGAATTTAATGCATTCAAGGTATAAACTTCTTATTCATGTCTTGAACCACTACTCCAACTTCCTATCTAAGCTTATTCACATCATTTTCTATATAATCAACAAGAAACACAACTCAAACAACTCAAACCCTAACTCAAAAATCCACCATAACCATCAAAACTACTTAAATAACGACCATTAGCTAAGAATATGAGTTGCTATACAAACTTAAACAAGATTAAGGGTAAGAAAATGGAAAAACAGCCTTAATACCTTGCCAAAGATGCTTTCAAGAGAAACCTCAACCTTTCCTTCCAAACTTTTAGTACATCAAGCTCCCCAAGTTCCCAAATAAGTGTTTAATCGGTTTGGATTTTGGATTTTTACTCAAACTAAGCTAAAACTCAAGATGGAAATGAAGTGTTCTTCACTCTTTTCTTTTCCTCTCATAAGTCACGACCAAGATAAAGCAAAATGAAGAAAAATGAGCCAAGAAGAAAGATAAGAAGAAAGGAAAATGTCTTGGTCAAGACCTTGGTTGGATTTTTGACAAATGGCTTAATCACAAATATTTCTACCAAAATATCTCTCTTTTCCTTAGTCAATAATGGTGGCTGACTTAAGGGTTAATTAAGAGCTAATTAGCTCAACTAAAACAAGGTGATTAAGGTAATAAAGTGGTGGTCAAGTGGTGTATTCCATCGGTAGTGAACGGTACCCGTCGGTTCAAACCGATTTTCCTTAAATCGAGTGTACTAGGGTTTTATCTTATGATTCACTAACTTATTATTCTCACTTCTAATCACACACTTAATATCATCTAAAACTCAACCTTAATCACTAAATTTAATACACACTCAATACCGAATAATCACACTACCAAAAGACGTAAAAACCCTAGTTTACATTAACGATGGAAGTAAAGGGAAAACCCTTAGTTCTATGATTAATTGTAACTATTGAGGAAGTGAATGAGTAGTAAAGCTATTGTAAAATAATGGATTCCAAATAAAAGGGAATTTTTAAGAAAATATGAGAGATTTTACAAGTCCTCACAATCACACTACCAAAATGCACACCAAAACCCTAGTATGCACAAAACCCTAAATTATGCCCTTCCTTTAGAAAAATCATAACTTGAGTTATAAATATCAAAAATTCATACAACTTGGCTTGTTAAAAACTTGACTTCAAATACTAATAATCTGTAGAAGACACCTCAAAGAGATTTAGTTCATAAGTTGGTCCAAATTGAGCCATAAGCTACAACAACATTCCTATGTTTACTTGTGCAGGGCAAAATTTTCAGTCAATTTTGCTAACTTCCTAGAATTTATAGAGATTGAATCAAACTTTGAACTTTACATCGTAGGAATCCCTATGTGTCTAGTTCAAACGCAACAAACGGAACTCAATTCCGACTTTCCTATACAAAGTTATAGCCAATTTCCTAAAGTTATGCAGAGCCTCCTGCGAAAATTTCTAGATTTTCTAACAACTTGAGATTATGAAACTTTTCTTAGAAAAATGCACTCCCTTGGCTTACATTCAACCAAGAATCTAAGGCAATTAAGTTCAAATAAGAGCTATAAAGGCAAATAAAATTTTGGGGTCTCACAAGGTCAATCGAGAGGAACCCCTCCAAGTGGTCAAGCTGTGGCTTCTCAAGTTGTTTGTGGTTATTGTGGCAAGCTCAACCATACGGAGAACGATTGTTGGAGGAAACAAGGGAAGTGCTTGTATTGTGATAGTACCGAGCACCAGATATCGAAATGCCCAACCGTACCAAAAGAAGGAGGTAGTACTCAAAGGCTTGAAAAGTCAGCCGCTAAGCAGCCTAGTGCTGGCGGAAGTCAATTTAAAGTACCGGCTAGGGTTTATGCATTAGACCGTAACAGGTTCTAAGTCATGAAGGTATGATTCTTGTTTTTCATTATTTAGCCAAGGTTCTAAGTGACCCTGATACGACACACTGTTTTGGAAACCCTAGATTTATAAGTGGGACAGACGTGAGACCGATTAAGTTACCCTATGATTTGGAAATTAAACGCCGATTGGAGAAATCAAAGTTTGATTGCTAATTGGATGAATATAAATTATGAAATATGGGCTGGAAATTGTAAGTTACTGATTGATCTGATAAGTCTAATTATTAAGGGGTATGATATTATCCCAGGTGTGAATTTCGAGAACAAAATTTTTTTTAAAGAGGGAAGGATGTGAGGACCCGAAAATTTTCTTATTTTTATTTTATTTAATTATTTATTCACCCATTTTCTCCGAATAATTTATTTTAGCCATTTTAAATCCATTTACATGGAACAACGCCTTACTTATGTTTTTAAAACGTTTCGTTAGTAAAATTTATTTTTCGGAGGCTCGTTTAGTAAGGAATAACGAGTACACATTTTTTGAGGTAAAAATTTGATTTGAGAGTGCAATAATCTTGGAGAATTAAGAATGATCAATAGTGGACTAAGAAAAGTTAATTGAGGGATTAGATGTGAGTGAGTTAAAATTTAATCTTATACCGTGCGCGCGTCGAAAGTTTCCTGAAAGTCACGCCTGTACAAACTAATTAGAGATTTGAGGAATTAATACTTGTGTATAGACTCATGTTTTTATTTCAAAAATAGTTATTTTTAGGATTAATTACCCTAGTATTAGTGAGTTATATGAGCGTTACAAGAATTTCTCTTAAGTTTCGCTTTGTCGCGTGCGAATTGGAAGTTCGCGTTTTTCGCGTCAAATCGACCCAATGGAGATTTAAGAAATTAATACTAGACTACTAAGAGTGAATAATTATAACGTTAAAGGAAGTACATTAGAGGTTTAGTGCACAAGTGAAACAAACTCGAGAGATAACGGACACGACACGCACGCGCGCGCGAGTACTATTTGTAGTTGACTTTTGCTCAAACTTTTAACCACAAACAATCAAGCTTCTCCAAGAAGCTTCATTCATCAGCCCACCCTCTCTCCTCACTCTCCATAGCCGGCCAACACTCCAATGAAGAAGAAGAGAAAAACTCTTCAGCATTTCACTTCAATTCTTGCTCCAAATCCTCTACAAATTACCATCCAACCTCAAAATCATTTGGAGATTCACTTAAGCTATGAGATAGGCATCATCTCATGGTTTTTCTGTGAATTTTACCGAATTTCCAAAGTTTGCCGAAAAACAAGACTAAAATTGTCATGTATGCTTATATCAGCCACTTTGAGCTGAAATTTGAATGTCTTCCATTTAGAATCTTGGAAAGGTGTTTTCTAGGAACTTTCAGTATTTTGAACCAAGATTCCAACGGTATAAAGTTTTCCAATTTTGGGCCTACTGAGTGCAAGTTCTGATTTTTCTAAGTTTGTCATGCAAAACTGAAATTTTTGATTCGATGGAAAATGAATTTTTAGAAACTCTTCCCTATCTTTCGATATTGATCGACCATTTTAAACTTGATTTCATGAAAGAAATCAGTTTTTCCTTGTTTTATTAAATTCCACTTTTGATCCTCGATTTACGAGTAATTAAGGCTCTCTTGCATGATGTTTTCTTAGTATTGTACAAGTGTACAATCTTCCTTGTTAACAAGGGGTTTATAAGTAATAGTATGTGATAGTCAGTTATTATTTGCTCAGGCGCTCAAGGGGACCTTCAAGAGGATCTCGAAGCGGACGCCTAAACACTTGTTTGAGCACTTACTCCCTTACTTTGATTGTTGAGTGTCAAGTGCATGTAATGTGGTTAAATACGTGAATTATTTTGCATCAATTATGTGAAATTAGATTTTGAGCCGAGTGTGTACTTTATCGCACTCGTTCTCTTCCAAATGAAAATTTCATTCAAATTTGGCTATGTGCATCATACTTGAAACCGTCGATTAGAGCGTTGTCTCATCGACTTATATTCTTATGATTCGTATTCGTAATTCGTATTTATGGTTCGTATTTGGAATCGTCGAATGGAGCGCTGCTCATCGACTTATATTTGTATTCATATTCGGGGGACACCCAAACTCATAGGCTAACCTCGTAACTCGAGCCGGCATGGGCCTGGTCGAGAAGCTTCGTGAACCATGAGATTATTCGTAAAGTTTGATCTATTTGATATCTCGCTTGGCATACTCGAGTCGTATCGCATTCTAAATGATGAGCGGGCCCGGAACAGGAGGTGTAACGGTGAACGGGATTCATGAAGTAAAGTGGAGTTCTACGGACTAAAAATGCCTACCCGGATGACGGAGTGTCATCACACGGAGGTATATGATTGAGACCCGGCGAAGCAAGTGGAAATTAGCTCCTGAGAGCTCCCATATCCTAAACAAGTGTGTTATATTAGAAATTGTGAATTACTTGAACTTTCTGACTTTAATTCTTGTAAATATGTTATCGTTACTTGTTACTGGAACTATGTGTTCGCATGTGCATGTTTTGTTTCTTTTCTTGGCCTCACGAGCATCCGCTCACCCCGTTAGATTTGTTTTCCTGTGAACTGATTTTGAAAACATTTTCTCCTGATGAAATGTAGAATTTTGAACCTAGATTCTAACGCCACCAACCATTCCCAATTTTGTGACAGCCCCACCTTCCCCTAAAGCGAACCAAAGGTTCGGTGGACCGCCTGCCTAGCTCTCGCTGGGACTACGGATCTGGAACGAACGGAAATCCTACCAAATGCTCAGAAGAACTTCGAGAAGATAACGTTCAGAACCCAATTGAGCCGAACTATAAGATACAATCACTCTTTGGCACATCGTTCCCACGAAAAACAAAACGAAATGGGAGTGCCTCTGCCACATCATAGTCCAACTCAATACAAGTAAACTTTGTTTAGCATGAAAGAGTGTACATTCCCAAGTACATATGCCACATAAACCAGAGGAAACACTTTAAAATATACATATTATTAAGTTTACAAATCAAAAGGAAACATTGTATTAAGATACATTGAGGGTTTCCAAATTGTCGAGGAGCTATACCAAAAACAAAAGAGTTTCTAACTAGCTCAACTCATTTCTCAAAACATCAAAGTTCCAAAAGATGGTTCCCTGAAAGGAAAACAAGGATAATGGGACGGGGTGAGTTAAAAGCTCAATGAGGTACCAAAAGTATAAACAGTAGAAATCATGAGAAAACACTTTTAGGGCACATATATACATCAAATACGAGAAATGAATGAACACCACAATTTAAAGGATACAGGTGGCTCTCAAGAGCCAAATCCCCGTTGCAATACTTGATCCAACCTAGTTGACCCTCCGTCAACATTCAACTAAAGGAACCAGTCCAGTAGAACACCACTTTAACGGCAAATCCCGTCCACCAAACATACCCCTTACCGGGCCCGAACGCCAGACAGGAACAGGAATGGTAATACTCGAGTATACCGGAAATCTAGAGTCTCCAATACCCAAAGATTTCCCAGGAACAGGCACCAATGGATTGCCAAATTTTCTCGACCAAGCCCTTGCTGGCTTGATCCAATTGACTCCCCATAAGGTTGAGCTCAGATTTAACAGGAAGGTCGTTGGATGCACTTCCAAACGACATTATAACAGGCGCAGGTAACAGATTCAAGTATATATAGGAAACAAGTCACACAGGACAGAGAACGAGTGTGATAAAGTACACACTCGCCTCGTACAGAATAAACAGTCGATAAAGACATTCAAATAGCAATTTGCAAGTACAGATAACCATTTTAGCAATAATTCAGGGGAGTGGTACACTCACCGGTTCCAGTACAGATACTTCAAAAGTTTTTACCCAAAGTGGCTTTAATCGCCCAGAAACCCTAAAATAACCAAGATAAAACAATTATAGTTCGCACATCCACGAACCCAGTAAATGGAATGCATCAATGAGGCTCGACTACAAGTCGTATGCCTTCCCAAGTTAAGTACTAGTACAAAAGAATAAAATATGACTTTTGAGCAAAAAGATAACAGTTGGTCCTAGGGTTACAAACAATTCCCAAAACCCCTTCATTTTTACCAAGATCAACTCAACTTGAAGGAATCGCGTAGCCCTAAAATTTTGGGCAGCATGCCCTCTGTATTTACCTATTTTCCAGCCATTTATGGCTTCATTGTTTTTTCCTCAACTCAGTCCAATTCAACACATAAGAAATCTCAATAAAATACCCCGTCAACTAGGTCAAGTTCATCCAAATACAAAGCAAGTCTAGGAATGCAACTTGAAATCAAGTTTTAAGGACAAAAGCTAAATAGCAGGTTTGACGTCTCCTAGCGTATCGGTCACAACCGGAGCTATGCTTATTGGATTGGGGTGAAATTTATACTGTTTCGAAGCTAAGATAAAGGTCTACAACTTTGATGAAGACCACTCAGTCCAGTTTGTGAGAACCCGTAAATTCCCTAATAATTTTCCTAGGGTTTTTCCCCTTTAAAGACATGTTTTCTGCATTTTCTGGCTTAGGAAAAATTTTCCTGGTGAATTTTATGAGTAATTATGTTTTTAGATGATTTTTCTAGTATTGGAGAGTTTTTGAAAAATTAAGGATATATATCGGACGTGGGACCCACTAGTGCGAAAAGTTCGGAAAAATTCGGCCAATTAGGTTAGGTTTCGGATACTGGTTGAAATTTATCGGGTGTTAAGAGATAAGTAGAGGATGTGAAGTGATTGATGTGAGAGGAAAAAAAGAAGGATAGGAATGCATTAATGAAGTGACACTTGTCATGTTGGGATTGGTTGTACCTTTATGACTTACTATTCATTTTTTTTTGACCTTTTGACCATGTGGTTAAATATCTCCAAAAATCACAAAAAAATTCACTCTTGTCTTCATCTTCTTGGCCGGCCACCTTGAGCTTAGGAAGGAAGAAACTCTTCAAAATCTTGGCATCCATCTAGTGCAAATCATCCAAAGCAATCACCTAAACTTGTTTCTACTCCATAAAACCCTTTCACTAGGTGTTAGTGGTTTGTTTGGTGAAGTGTTTGGAGGAGCTAAGATGTCCTACAACTCTCCCTCTCTTGTTTACTAGGTGAGTGGTGATTGAACTTTCTCCTACACTTAATGAAGCTTAACTTGTGCCTAGTGGTAGCTAAAGGGATGAATTTTGTGGTTTATTTCTTGCTTTTGGATGAATTGATGAAGTTTTCAATTTATTGGTGATTTTTCTGGTTTAATGTGATCATGATGTTGTGGCTATCTATGATGGTTGGAAATGATGGTTAATGACTCTACTAGGTGTACATGATTGGTATTTGCAACCAATTTCTGGTTTGGAAGAAATTTCAGAAAACTAGGGTTCTTGAGGGGGGCATTCTGTCCGAAATTTTAGGTCCTAGATAGAGGCCGAATTGGCCATTACTTAAAACATTAAAGTTGTAGGTATTGATGTGTGTGAGGTGCCTGTAAAATTTCATGTCAATCGGAGTTGTGTGGAGTGAGAAAAGTCGAAATTACTATTGCTGTTCTGGGTTCATCAGGATGTAAGAACTGCGTCTGTAATTGGTGGTTTTAGCTGGAATTGCTTTGGATTTGGTTGTTGAGGTCTTCTGATGAAATGTAGCTTGATGTCTTAGCTACCGCATGCCTTTGGAATCAATGAATTTGGACTTGTATAGACTGAGTTGGACTAATTACAGCATAGTGTAATTTGTAAACCTGCAATTAAGGTTCTGGTTTGGTATTTTGCATATTTGACCTAGTTTTGCTAGGAATTGGACTGAGTGACCTTCTACATTGTTGTAGCCCTGTTTCTTAGCTTCGAAACGGTGGGTCTGGCACCCTCATCCGATAATCGTAGTGAAATCGGTGCCATTACCGCAAAA